>NW_027315834.1:37265672-37398172 GCF_026437365.1 Eucyclogobius newberryi | reverse complement strand
GGTTCAAACACTATCACCATATATGAACTGGCACTTCCCACTCCAGGCTCCAGTGGCCTTATCCAGCCTTTTCACGCCAGCGTTAAGGTCGACGAGGGAGAACAATAGCGCCCTGGCCCCGCCCCCTGGAGAGAGCTTAATCGTCATACCTTTCTGCACATCAACAATGTCGGGGAAGTTGGCTAGATGCCCTCTGTAGATGTCCAGCAGGTCAGAGATAGGATCCAGGTCTTGTCGCGGCTGCTCGGCGAAATACTCCCCGATGGTCTCGTAAGCCTCTCCAGTGTAGGCGATGGCTTTGTTCAGACCGGCCGAGTACGCCTGCTGGTCCATGTCGAAGGCCTGGGCCAGGACCTTGAAGGACTGCCCCACTTTCTGGTACTCCTTCTTGAACCCGGTTATCTGTTTACGGCCAAACTCGTTGATGGTGGTGTTCACGACGATAATGTTCTCGTCCATTCGTTTGGTGAAGGTCTTGAAACCCTCCACTTTGCTCTCCACTTCCTGAAGGTCAAGAGGAACCTCGGGCGGGCTGGAAACAAAGAACACGTTTTTATTTACTTTGTTCCAGATGAGAAAGTAAGATAATGTGTGTAAGGTAAAAGTACTGTTACCGTAACTAGATACTGGATAAAACATTTCATAGTCATTTAAAGTATATGCTGAGAAAGGTGGAAGATTGTAAAAAGTTGTGTATCTTATCTTATATTTGTTTGTATACCATGTAAATAATTACTACTCATACCCGTACTCATAAATGTTATTACTACTACGTGTGACAGTGAGGAATAGGGTCGATACTTGACACTTGGAATGTCACGAAATCCATTTTTTTTGTTCAACGATTTAACAATTATTCACGATTATTGTCACCATCACCAACAATCAATGACATCTTTCAATTTCTTTCTTTGGCATTGTCTATTTACATGACCTCCTGTTAGTAACAAGATCTGATTTAATTCTGATTGATAAAGTAAAGTTTGTGCGACAGTCACAAAGCACATTATATTTATGTTCACTTTTTCAGAGTATAAAAGGATAGAAATGACCTTATTTCTAAAATGATCACGATTATCATATGTTTGCTTTGACCATATTGTGACGGGAAAAAATCCCAACCATCGATTAACCGATTAATCTTGTCCTTAATCAATACTACTTTTGAAACTACAATAATAATGAAAAATAAATAGAAAAACACTCTTTCTTTAGACAATAGACTGGAATTATATACACAAACTACTTTCTTTTGTTACTGGTTGTATTAATAGTTGCTAGTTTGTTGTAATTCTGTTCAGGAATGGTCTTTTTTATTCTGTGTATGTATTTTTTCTGTATCAATACTTCAAATGAGTTCAAATGAGTTCAAATGAGTTCAAATGAGTTCAAATGAGTGTCTACTTTCAATACAATTTTTTTATTGATCTGATTCTTGATACTTTTGACTCTTAATCCAACAACTACTATGACTGCTGCAATTTTCATCATCACAAAGACTATTCCTACAACCACAACTCTAACAGCAGAATCGCCTCTAGCAGTACAATTACTACAAGGCCATTTACAATACATCTACTAGACCTACAACTTGAACTAAACACGGCTTAATACCACTGCTAGTTTCCGCTGTTTCGTACCACTTACTTATCGACAGACCCTAAATAATCGCGACATTTCTCAAGCAAACATAACATAAAACAATACAAATGTCATGAAATGTGCCCTCGTTGTTATAATTGTACGTGTCAGATGTGAACGTTACATCACGCTCTGAACAGCAGCGCGCACATTATTCCAGGCGGCTGCTTATCTGTCGCTCTATCAGGCACTCCAGCGATTAAAGACTCTTAGCAGAGCGCTGAGACCAGAAAACCTTCCACTCGTGGCGATAAATGGGCCATTAACACAATAGTTTATACACAACACCCCAAACATGACTTTTGGTTTCATAACGCCAAAGTAAATGGC
Source organism: Eucyclogobius newberryi (assembly GCF_026437365.1). Taxonomy (NCBI): domain Eukaryota; kingdom Metazoa; phylum Chordata; class Actinopteri; order Gobiiformes; family Gobiidae; genus Eucyclogobius; species Eucyclogobius newberryi. The sequence goes on along the minus strand of NW_027315834.1, from coordinate 37,396,201 downwards.
AGGGAGATATTCAAGTCCCGAGCATTGTGAAGCAGGACTGATAATATTATTTCACATGATTCGAGCCAATAATAGTAGTGGAGGAAAACATGCTAAATGACCTACAGACAAAACACTACCTGAATTTAACATAATTTAATGCATTTACCACAGTTTTACCATAGTTTATCTATATCATCTTTTTCAATGCTTTATCTTGGGAAAAGCCGGCTGTAAAAGTTCTTCTCTGTAATAACAGGATAATGATAGTCGAGGACCCACTGTAAAACTTGAATTATAGATGATTTCAAGAGAGATTGTGATAGTCAATAACAGTTCATGTCAGTACCCAAGACCAAAGTAGACGGAATAATCAAACTGCTTATGAAACAAGGCTGCGTTTGCACTTGTCCTGGTGCGTTCCTGGTTTCATTAAAATGTATTCCTGATGTGGACTCTGTTTGGTGCATTCACACTTGCACTGAAAAAGAACTAAACACAGACAAGGGCTAAACCAGGGCTGAAACAGCAAGTCTACATCAAGTCTACATCAGAATTAAACTGGGCTCAAATCAGGACCAAACAAGTGTGAACGCACCCGAGTCCTGGTCTAATCCTGGTTTAGTCCCAATTTCCTGCTGTGTGAGTCTGAACTGTGCTTCTCACCTGATTGTTAGGAAGAAATTAGCCCCCACCAGATCATCTCTCTCTGCCTTCCTCTTGCCCAGCTTCCAGGCCTTCTCGTCGGGTCCGCAGGTCAGAAAGTGCTGGAACACGTCGCAGCGGGCCAGCACCGGGTGGCTGGTCATGTGGTTCATCCACCAGATCAGGCCCTTCCTCCTCTTGGAGATGAAGTCCTCCTCAAAGCGCCCAGTGGCCTGCTTCTCTGGCAGGTGTGGAACCGAAATGACCGGGAAGCGCTCTACCAGACGAGCGTAGAGCCAGTCGAAGTGCTTGTACCTGCACAATGGAAACAATGATGGAAAGTATATTTAGTGACATTTTATTCTGTTTAATAGGACGCGTTCACCTCGTGGACTTTGATGATGGCATAAACTCAGATGGTGGACAAGGGCCTGTATAACTCTATGGGAGATTTAGTGTTTTTGAAGGAAATATCCAAAATAGAAATCCACAAATGTTGAGCCTTATCATTATTTGTTTGTGATGTACTTTTTTAAATACAGAAAGAAATAACTATGTGACATAATGATATAATAAAGCATTAGATTTAGTGCTTTTAACTGATGAGAATAGAGTGTTTATGAATCCATTATTATTAGTAGTATTACCTTGTCTTATGCTAGCTGTTTTAAAAAAAAAAATATTTAGAAAAATTATATATATATATATATATTTTATTTGTATTCTATTTTTATCTTTATTTATTTCCCCCCTCCATCCCTTGTTGCGAAATGGGAGTGTTTGTTTATAAGAGTTCTTCTATTCTTCTGTTCTTTTCCTCTGTATCTACCTGCGTTGCAACAATGAAATTTCCCTATGTGTGGACAATAAAGGATTATCTTATCTTATCTTATATATTGCCTTTTTGGACACTCAAAGATGGTTTTCATTGCTCTATTCATTCACTCCACAAACTGGTGATGGTCAGCTGCTGTTGTTTAAGGAGGTGAAGTGTCTTGCCTAAAGACACAGCGACAGTACTAGCACTAGTACTTGCTTACCCCAATGTATTTGTTAAGATTTATGGCTTTGACGCCCACTCAACATGAGTGACTGGTGGTAGGGAGAATTTTAATAGGATTTTGCATGGCAGCGCTGTACACTCCCATGCAAACTCTGCACTCGCTTCTATTACGCATCAGCATGACTATGAGCGTGTAAAAGAAGGCAATTAAATGCATGTCTGGACAGTCTAAGGTGAGAAGTTTCCCCAAGCGGATTGAATGGAAACTCAATTTTCTTTAGTAATCGCGCAAGAGGCCGACAGTCAAGAAAACGACGTGGAAAGAGAAAACTCCCAGAAGAGGAGGAGGATAAGACAGCCGTCGGTCACGTCTGTTTTTGTCATTTAGTAGGAATGACTGTGGCAATAAGAAGAACCACATAAACACCATTTTGACTGTGTAAATTGGTTAAATGCTGGTGTGGATGGGTTGGTTCCTTGCTTTGTTGGGTATGAACAGTTTCATAAAAGAGGCAAAATTGTTAGAACTGAGTTTTATTGCTTGTGGCATTGAGTCTCTTGCTGCTGCTGCTGCTGCTGCTGTTGTAACAATGGAGATTAGCACGTTGACACACAGCACGTTTATGCCACATCATGCCAGACATTCAAGTAAAAAATAAGTAGGTACACGTGCACGAGGAAATGGGGGCGGTAGCTTATGCTTTTGGGAGCTGTGGTTGGAGAGGTTAGTGTATAGGTTAGGTTCATACATAAATGCTTGTAACGACATCTCGGAAGGAGGTCTCAGCACTGTCTGTGGATCCGGTAAGAAGAGAAGTCACATTACAGGTCTTGCTGTTTTTTTTTTTACTGTCCTTAGGCAAAGCACTTCACCTACATACCTCAAGTGATCAGAGAAGGGTGAGAGAACACGGTGCAGTTTGAGGAATGAATACTGTGCCAAAATGTAACTTTGAGTGTCAAGGGAGTTGATGCTGATTAAAACAAAACATCATTATTATCACTTCACCCTCTTTACTCGTGTTGTTGACTGTATTAGAGTTATTGTGTTTGGTGGTAGAAGCCGTTGGCACATTATGATCCTTCCTTCCTCCAGAAGTGTGACTGAGAAGTGCAGTAACATCGACTAACTATGATTAAAAGAATAATGCCAAAAAAAGAATGTCTTGACTCGTTTAAATGAATTTTAGTATTGAGTATTTGTCACTCACTGCACAGTTCACTTTCTGCACTGCATATGTAAATTCAACTGTAAATTGTTGTTGTTGTTGTTGTTGTTGTTGTTGTTTTATGGCGGTTGGCATCCAAGTGTTGCATTACCGCCAGACTTTATTCCTCAGACTTTGTCGTAGTCCTCAGACTCTGTCGTAGTCCGTAAAAGTACTCCTTCCATTGCTTTGGTGTTACAAAGCCCATGAGGTCATGATATGTCTTTGTGACTAGAATAGTTGTTGTTGTTTCAGAGACCAACCGGCTTTATTCCAGGGAGACTCTTCTTCATCTTCCTCTCCTTCTTTGACGTTCGGTGCTTCCGCCGTACAGCTTTATTCTTCAGGCTTCATTCTATAGGCTTTAATATGTCCACTGATGTCGCTGCTTGGTAGCCGTGCATCTACGAGACTGGACGAGGACAGGAGACCACCCCCACCCCCATCTCGTCACTCTGATCACTCTGACTCCCCACAAGCAGACCCCCATCACTCCGACTCCCATTTAGCGCCTTTAGCCTGTTTTCTATATCTGCCCAATCAAGCTCCTTTGTTCCAAGGAATCTCCCTGCAGCTAAATTGTGTGTACATAGTAAGCTTATTGGCTCGAGCCATTCCATGGAATGCAACGAGTCTTTGTTCTTCTTCTTCTTCTTCATTGATGAATGTCACACTCCAATAAACTCCAATAAAATGGAGGTTGCGTGAACGCCCGTCACAACAGTGCCGACTAGTTCAAAAATAAAAAAAACATGAAACTCTTAATCTTTGGCCTAGGCACATGAGAATTGGGACAGTGATAGAGCTACCTTTGACCTCTGACCTTTGAGGAGTAAAACGCCCCTGGCAGCATCGCTCTATGATAAACAGGAAGTCAGCCATGTTGAATCAAAGTGGCACAGCCACCTTTGATTTTTTTTTTCAAACTTGTCCAAGGTTTTTCGTCCAGACGAGCTCAAAACAACACTTTTTGCATCTAAAGACATTGAAATTGAATAAATATTAAAACATTTTTTACATTCCTTACGGTCTCTGCGTAACACGCCCTCAAAAAAGGCTTAATTCCGTGTTTTTTCAAGGACAAGTCACGGACATGGAACATGGAATTGATCTACGGAGCTCATATTTCACTCACTAATGCATTTTTATTGTCTGATTGGAAATAATTAATACCATGTATCAAATTTACTCTATAGCGCCCCCTACCCATTGTGTGAAAAACTCAACATTGTCTGATTTGTTTGAAACTCATGGGTTATATTCTACTTGAGACGCCATGAAAAAAGTGCATTACAGATATTGTATATTTTCACAATTGGCCTTCACTTCCTCTTTTATTTTGATGGGACATTTCCTCTCGTGCCGCGGTCTTAGCATTAGCATTAGAACTTTTATTCTTTAGGTTTTATTCTTTAGGTTTTATTCTTTAGGCTTTATTCTTTAGGCTTTATTCTTTAGACTTTATTCTTTTGACTTCAATCTTTAGGCTTTATTCTTCAACTTAGGTATTTTATATTCAACTCGGGTATTTTTGACCCCCTGAACGTCAATGAAAAGTCCCGGGTCACCGAGGCTCTCTCTCTCTTTCTCCCTGCTCAGGTCTGCGTTCAGCACAATCTTGCAATTTGTCAGGACAAACTACTATTTGAATTGCAAACTATGCAATCATCAACGGTGAATTACTGAGCTTCGTTTGGTATGACGCAAAACGCAGCAGAAAACATGGGACGGGCGGGAAGGCGGTCGCGGGGGAAAGCAGTCGCGCGGGAGGCGAGAGCCATCATCGCCGCTACTGCGGCTTTAATCATTTATGTTATCCTATAGCAGATTTAAAGTGTTTTTCTTTTGGACTTATAAAGGTTGTTTTACCATGTTATCATTGTTCATTGTTTTATGTTGCACCGAATCACCAAAGCAACTTCCTGTGTTTGTGAATTCTGTTCATTGGCAATAAACCTTTCCTGATTCTGATTCTGAATGTAGTGGGCCATACTCATAGAAAGCTCAACAACAGCATATGATTTTCAGTTTTTCTCAACTGTAAAGCACAGGAAGAGACTGGAATTTCTATGTAAATCTCACTTAAATTCATGTGGCATCATTGGATGAAGTGGGACATGTAATAACGCTTTGAAGTGAGGTTTCTAAGGCATTAATAAGCACTAGTTCTTTGATTATAAGCATTTACAAGACATTTACAAGACATTTACCACCTGGTTATTGAAAATAGTTTAGTAAGCATCCCAGTAATGCTCTTAAAAACTATTAGTTTAGCAAGAAACCTTATTTAAAGCGCTTCAGGGCATTCTCTACATAAGTGAGGGGCAGAGGGGGGCCACATGGCAACCAAAAGAGGGACAAAATGGCAGTTTATGTCATTCTTTTATGTACATTATTACCTGCGGTTAACCTGCACGCTGGTGCTCGCTGGCGTCAGCCCGTAAGACATGTAGCTCTTCATGCCTTTGAACTTCGTCTGCTTGGTCGGATCGTCAATCGAGCAGGTGAAAGGGTATGGGTCCTCCTGCCACTCGGGCCCATGCTTCCCCATCACCACGCAGATCCTCTCCCCGTCCCTCACGAGCGCACTCGCCTCTCCCAGCAGAAAGGCCTCTCCTCCCAGCTTGACAAACGTGGAAAACCTGTTCAAGTTCCTCCCCACTGTGGCTGTGCTCTTGGCCTGCTGCTGAGGCTGATGATGCTGATGCTGATGCTGATGCTGAGGCTGATTGCTGCTGCTCCGTCTCCCTGGCAACGAGGTGGCGACCGGGTAAAGCGGGGGCGTGGTGCCCAAAGTCTGGGGTGGGTCGGCTGTGGCAGGTGAACAAGTGTCATCCCAGTCGTCGTCCCAGTCGTCATCGCTGCCCTGGCTGGTGTGGAAGCTGCTCCCACCGCAACTTCCACTGCCACTGCCTCCCCCCACCCCTCCTCCTCCACCTCCTCCACCTCCTCCTCTCTGGGACTCCGGGGACGCAAAGGAGGACTGGCTGGTGGATTTGGGCGAGGAGAGGCCGTTGTTGTTCGCGGTGTCGGTGGTGATCTGGTCCAGGAGGATCTCCACATAAGACGCCGGGAGGAGGCCGCTCTCGCCCCGGCTGTTCTCGCCCTCCAGCCAGCCCTCCAGCTCCTCCTTGCTGAACAAAGTAACCAGCTCGTTCTCACAAATGGAAATCTCCCCGGGGTTTTCCGAGTGGAAGTCGTACAAAACTCTTGCCTTTAAAGCCATGGTTAACTTGCGCTTTCCACTCTGCAGCTTTTTTTTTAGTTTATTTCTTATTTTTTAACGTTTGACGCACAAGCGGAGACGGACTTTCAGCTACTTTGGCAAAAACATCCCAGTCCTGTAATGAAGATGTATGCATTACCAGGCTCGTATCTTGCTCCCACCTCCTCTCGCAGCGGGTTCAGATAACATTTCTTTCCACGCAACCTTAATCCAACGTTAAAAAAAAACGCGCTCACGAAACTGCGTCCGAAGTGCGCTCGATCCGAAACAGACGCACAAAGTGGAGGATTGTTTCAAGCTTGTCAAAAGAAAGTAGCGGAGTCTCTTTCTCCAGATCAGGCCCGGGGGAAAGTCCTGCTTTCTTGCCCAGCGCCGAGATGCGTGTGCGTAAAGGCGTAAAAAAGGCGTAAAAAAGGCGTACGTCCCGTCCCAACACGTAAGAGTCAGGGCTATTAGAGGGGCGGGGCCTGCTGCAAGTTGAGTCACGTCACTCACTTTATGGATGAAAAAAAAAAAGCTCTATTCTGTGTTTATTGCGCCAGTTTGAAAAGAAAGATACGTTTTACATTTTAGAAGCCTTAATCCAGTTTAATGAAAAGGGCAAATGTAATTGGCCGACTCAGATTCAGCCTAATTGTTTTCCCACTTTACAACTTTGCTAAGAATAGTGACTTTGAGATTTTTGTTGTGAATGTAAGTCTTAGGTTAGTGACATGTTTTTTTACCTACAGCAGGGGGGAAATTAAATATACACCAGCCTTTACATTGCAGCTGCTTGAATGAAAATAATTATAACATGCAACAACATATAACTGTATCTAATTATAAGGGCGTTGGTAAAATGTTAGAAGGCTTTTAGTTGGCTAATATGGCGACTTGGGTCTTACCAGAGCAAGATAAACAGATCAATGATTAAACAGGGTACCGAAAGCAGAAACATGTAGGAGAAAAAAGTACAAATAAACAGATTATTACGGAGAAATGATTGGGCATTTCCACATGTTGTCCACTGGGTGTCAGTGTTTGACCAGTCTTACAAAGATTATCAGTGAAAACCTGGCATTTACACCCCAAAAAGAAGGAAAACATCAAGAGTGCAGTTCAAAAAGTGGAGTTGTTTTACAGATAGAAGACTAGCGAATGTATTTGTAATGTATTTATAATTTGGATGTTTACATACTTCTGTAGACATTTAGACAAAAATAAAACCAAAAAATTGCCTCATGTTGACCACTTTTATTATTCTAACATGATTACAAATGAATGAGAATGTAAAAATACCAAATAGTACAGTACAGGGCAATAACGTGTGACTCGTGCCATGATTGAAGAGTTCCCTCCATCTCTCATTATGTGGTTTTCAACAATGACGGTACTTTTATTTCTTACACAGACCAATCCATATGTTCAACAAAATCAAATGACACATTACTCCCCAGAGAACGTTCATAGCGCAACAATAAATGCCTTAAAAGACAAGGTTAAAGGAGACATGGATCATTTGTGTAAGATCTGTAAGTCCAGTTCATATCCTACAGCAAAGGTAAAAGCTCACGATGGGGGCTCGAGTCGAGGGATGACGGGAAGGATAAGGTTTCCAAAAGATGAGTCCTGTGTGATGAAGAAGCCTGTCGAGTGTGCGTGTGCGTGCTGCAAGACAAGACAGTTAGTCCACCTACAGTCAAAGAGGGACAACGCAGAAAATATAACATCCAAGGTAGATTTTAATCAAGACTGCCATTTAGTTATTACGTTTTATTGTCAATAACATGGTTGGAGTTTTTAATCCATAGCCCAAATCTACCGTCAGTACAAGGATGTGGTTTGGAGCATTTCAGTCTTTTTTGTGTTAAATGGCACTGATTAAAAATATAAAATCAATACCGAAAGACATTTTTTCTCTTCTATTGGAAAATAAAATTGAAATGGAAAATCAAGATTGATCAATATAAAAAGGGAAACAATTTTGTGATTCATTCATACATTTTCTACCGCTTTTTCCCTTTCGGGATCACGGGTGACTGGAGCCTATCTAAAGCCAAGTGACTTTGGGCCTTAGGCGGGGTACACCCTGGACAGTGGCCAACTCGTCGCAGGGTTAACACATTGACATTACAGTCAGCCATTCACTCTCACATTCATTCACTAGGGCCAATTTAGAGTCGCCAATTTTGCCTAACACATACATGTCTTTGGACGGTGGGAGGAAGCCGGAGCATGTGCGTATGTGTAATTACTGTCGTGATTCATGTGCAATTACTGTGAAATTCATGTGCAATCCATGTGCCGTCGTGACACATTCATGTGCAATTACTGTTGTGATCACATGCAATGGTATTTATGTATGTATTTATTTATTTCTATCTTTATTATTTTTCCCCTCCATCCCTTGTTGGGAAATGGGAGGTTTTGTCTATGGGAGTTTTTGTTTATAGGAGATCTTCTACTGAGAGTGTTTTTCAAACTTCCTATAAGTGATCTATTCTTTTCTTCTGTATCTACCTCTGTATCTTCCTGCGTTGCATCAATGAATTTCCCCATGTGGGACAATAAAGGAATATCTTATCTTATCTTAACCCGGAGAGAACCCACGGTAACACGGGGAGAACATGCAGACTCCACCCAGAGAGATCACGTGATGTTGGTCTGGTCCGGGAATCGAACCCCTGATCTCCTTATTATTTACTTATTTTTGCATAATTGCCCTGCCCTGTCATAACTCACCTGTAAAGCAGCCTTTTGTTGTGCTGCAAAATGCTGTTGCTCTGCGTTGTCCCTGAATTCCTTCATGGGTCTGGCAAGTGCAATGCTACAGAAGAAGGAAATGTAGGTATCTATGTGCTTTTAAATAAAAATAATACATTTGATACTAAATATAATGAAACAACCATTACCTGGCTCCTGGGGTGTTCATGGACTGACCGGTCTGGATGAGACGTTTCTTCTCCTTGTCCAGCTCTGCGAGGATGGCCACTCGCGCTTTACTCGGGAAGACTAAGCATAAAGTATAATTGGACATCTCATTATAAATCAACGATGCAAAATATCCTGGTATAGAATGATTAAAAGTAGGGCTGAAGGTATTTAGGCATTTAATCTTAATCAAGCAACATGTATTAGTGGAATTATTTTATCGAAATTATAAGGATTTATATGAACCACAGCAGAAAGGTGAAGACTTGGAATGAGTTTGTGTGTGTTTATTTGTTTTTGAGATGCCTTTTACAGATAAATACACCCTTTACTAGTAATTTTCAGCATTTTTGATACCTCAGTGCAGTTTTGGTCAGAGTAAAAGTCTGATCATAGAGCTACCCAATAGTTTTGAGAGCTTTTACCATCACAACACATCGCTTCTTTGTAATCGACTATTCGATGCACAGAGCGTTTCTTTGGGGGACTACAGAAGCATTACTTAAATACACAGGCATCTGTGGGAAGTAGAAAATATTCTAAAATAGCTATATTTAAAAAATCTGTATAAAAAATAAACATTTGTGATGAAATATAACCTATATTCAATCACAAATGTATCTTTTCATATTCATTTGTAGCCTATTCAATAATAGACAGGGCCGCGATAAGAACAACACTGCTCAAGGAATGAAGTTGCTAAACGAATGCAAATACGTCTACTACTAAGTCATGTAGAAAGACAAAACGATAAGACACATATAATAATCTTTACCTGCAGCATTAGCAGCCATATCAGTAAAATGTCACAACAGAAAGTCTAGAAGAGTTTCAGGTTCAGTTCTTCTCAGCAGCGAAGCAACAATGCTTAGTTGTCAACAACTTCACCGAAATTACGCTGTTATGTGGGACTGTTTGTATCCAAATATGGAATATGACACTGTATGTGTTAGTGCACACAAGGCAAGCGATCATTTAAAGTTTAAAACGACATAAAAAACTAGAAACTGTGGGAGACTGGAGCCGCATTGTACGTTTGTTCAGCAGTTTTTATTCTGAACATCGTAGATGAAGAAGACGATGCCTCACGCCGTGCTTCCCCTCAACAGGCTAGGAACTTATTATTACAAAATTAAACTAGCTATCAATGCAATTACATATAATGTAATAGATTACTGTGGCTATGTGGCATATTTAAGTGTAATAACCATTACTTTGTTCGAAACAATAATAATGATTGGGTTGCTCATTTTTTGAATAGACGATCTAAAAACGTTCGGGCGCCCTATTACATGTCACGTGATCTCTGTATTTACTTCCGGTATCCTGGGGTTAACTTCCGGGGTTGTGTTTGTCAGCTGACAGTTGAAACAGCGCTGGAGCATCTCCACAGACCAAACCCTGAAAACACAGATAAAGACTTGTCCTTCTCCACAATCGGCCTCAGAGACTCGGACAGTGCTCGCCCTGTTCCCGACACTCGTCCTCCGCCACACGAAGCATGAGTGTCGGTGCTCCGCGGGGCCTGGCCAGCTCCGGGCAGAAGCCCATCACGGAGATCACACACCCGCTGTCCGCCGCCGAGGAGCTCCTGTCCCCGGGGCCAGAAGCCACCGCGAGGACGGGCGCGGACAAGGTACAGCCTGGATCTATAATATGATGAAGTAATGCAAGCCTGTCTGTATGAGCGAGCTGCAGAGACAGAGGGCAACAAAACAAACAAACTCTGCATCGCGGTTTGTGCTGTGTTAGTAACAGAAAACTAGTGAAAGTCACAGACTTTCATCTGTCAGTGTAACGGATATTTCAGACCAGTGTCTCAGAGGTGATCCTCTTTGACCATAAACATATGCACATTACACATTTGTCCCTATCTGCAAAATAACTGTGATTTGAATATGATTTATTGTGCATTCCAAGTATAGTTGTTGTGTTTCTGTAAAGACATGCAGTGGTGTAAGCGGTGATCACAGTGAGTCAGAAGCTTGCTCTCCTCAGCAGCTGAGCTCACAGTTGTTCTGTGAGCTTCTGTGGACACTGGACCGACACTGACACTCTGCACTTTTCAGATGCAGCTTGAAAGAGGAAATTGCAAAATGCTTTTTCAGGACTTCACCCTCTTTGCCTGGAAACTAATGGTTAAATAACTCTTTATCCATTAGCTAGTTTAAGACGACTTTAATCTTCTTTAATACATTATTAATCTACTACTGTTAAACAGTAGTAAATGTGTTTATACTTGACAGTTGTCAGCTCCATGTATGGGCGACTCTCTTTCATAGTTAATATTCAACAAACTGACAGCGTTTCTTCACGTTAGATGCAGTATTAAGTGATGAATTGCAAAAATCAGTCGACTCCCAAGAGCAGACGACTTTATCAGCTGCATATCTGTATCAACACTTGTATTGTAAAATTGGAGACTGAAAAAGCATTTGTGAAATATTTCCTCTTGAGTAACTGAGACTTTGTATTTGCTTCCACCATTTCCGCACCAGATCAAGTTTCCATGTCTTTGTTTATTGTGTGTATTTGGCCAAAGATCATCAGGGTAGTGTTTTGTTGTTTCTTGTCAAGTGAATATGGTACTACTGTCATAGGTTTAATACAAAAATATGAAAAAATATAATAGTACAATAGCAAAAGAGAATTATGAACTCATACAATTGTTTGCCATTTTCCGTCTATTCAATTTGACCCATGAGAATAGTATTGTTGTCACATTGTGCCAGTAGCAGCTTAACAAAAGCTGTATTGAAAACCACTGCAACAATCCATCAATTCTTTAGTTTTTGTCATCACGGTGCCACTCTCTGTCCCCAGGATGCCGGGCTGACCAATGGCACGCCAGTTGAGACGTCAAGCCCCGCCTCCGTGTCTTCGCTCTTTAACCGGCTCCAGTTGGACGACGAGCTGGATGCTGAGGCCTCCTCAGAAACTAGAGACCTTTTTGTGACCGTGGACGATCCAAAGAAGCACGTATCCACCATGGAAACTTACATCACCTACAGAGTCTCCACTAAGGTCAGCTGCTGCTGCTCACACCACCGAGCAGCAGTGTTTGTGCACACAGATATTCAAATCCCTAATACTGTTATATTTATGACAGTAAAACATAACTATGGTGTATTTCTGTTACAAAGCAATTACTATTTGCTACAAGTTGCAACACTGGAATGTCCCCAGTGTGGGACAAATAAAGTTGATCTTATCTTATCTTATTAATCTTTATTTAACCAGGTAAGAAACCCATTGTGATGTATGTACCCTGTTTGGAAGATTGCACTAAATGTTTCTGTCTCTTTTTGAGACTTTAATTGCTTTAATGTACAGACAGTAGACTTGATATTGTAATATTGGAAATCTCCAAAACATGTTATGTTATATTTTTTGATACATCTCCCACAGATCAGATACATCAGGCAGTACAGTGTTGTACCCAGACCACTGATGAGTGACTGGAGATGATTGGAGGGGCCAAAGTTTAGAAAAGCCACTCGTCCGTAGAGTGTTAGGAGTGAATAAACAACCCATGAAATAGAAAAGCTCCTGGAAACGCACTATATAAGATGATATTACTATACTTACTAGTGTACCGGTAGCTTTTTTCTGTTGCATTTTGAGGACAAAGTATAAATCTTTAACATTTTGTGTCACAACTATTGTCCATATTTGTTTGCCATTTTTTTGCACGATTCTACTTGTCTAAACCTGCATAGGAACAAATCAGATTACTCCTAGCAGATGTAACTATTTTACATGATATTTCAAATACACAAATACACAAAAAACACAAAAAAGTAGCACCCGAGCCACTGCGCAAACCATTCTCCAGTGTCATCAGACTTTACCTGAAACAACTGCAGTAAATTGAAACATATTATTGCGTGGACTTTGCCTGGCGAGAGTCGGGCAGCGGCTGGAGACGAGAACGGTCGCGTGGCGTCATGGTGACAGTTGCCGTGCGCCGAAAGACTCCCAAGGCCTTAGACAAATATCACAGACCCTCACTAAACTCCAGTGTTCGTTTCGAGGTCAATACACATGTAATCCTATATGACCGAGGAATGACTCATGTCTGCAGGCTAAAGCACCCCGGGGCTCTGTGGTTATACTCCAGTGTACAAAGAATTAACTCTGTTAAAAATCTTTGTATAACATCCTCTTTGCAGAGATATTCAGTGATACTAAAGATTCAGCAAAGCACATAGGTTTTCTTTGTAATAATTAGGAATTTTAGTGTAGCCATTATTGTGAGAATAATCATGACCACAATAAAATCATAAATTTTCTTTCTTTCTTGTTTTATTAACACATTACCGCTCCTCAATATGTGACCTGCTTTATGAGATCAAACTTTTCTGAATTATTAATTTGACATAAACGGCAAAATAAAAAAAGCACTTTCCATTTATGTTTACTTTTTTGAGTAAAGGCAGAGCAGAAAGGACTTAATTTATTTTAATTGAACTAACATTTTGAATTTTCTTTAAAATTAATTTTAAAAAAGAAGAAAAAATTATAATTTCTCAAAAAATGTCACGATTATAATTTATTAATTCTTGCAGTTATATTGTGACCTGAATAACCATGATTATTGATTAACCTAATAATCTTGACACCCCTAGTCATAATAATCTTTAGTCTGGCCAGCATTTACTTGACTTTTCTTTATTTTTTTTAGATTGGGTTGTGCAAACTGTAGCATTTTAGTCAAATTGTGATCTAATCTTGTTAAACTGTTTTAATGATCAGTTTGTGACTTCCTAACTGACAGGTCTACAGCCAGTCCACTGTGAGTAAAATCATTAAGAGGAATAACATTTGGAAGAGTATTTTTTGGTTCATCTAAAAAATCTGTTTTTGAATCTCTATAAATCTTATAATGTATTTATCTTGTCTTTTTAAATGAAAATATATGATTACATTGAAGATTGGGATGAATCAATGATTGTTATGCTCCTTACTGACTACCTTCTATATATATTTATGTTTTAGTTGCACACAAACATCCCTCAGTACAAATACAAAATGATTTTCATATACACAATCTCTGTATAATAATCAATATTGCATTATCATCAAGGTCCTCCATCTGACAGAAATGTTAGGGTTTTTTTTAATAATGAAAACACTGAAAGACTGAAATAGTATTATTCAGTCTACATTATCCTTAATTTAGTCCAAAAGTCCAAAAAGTACATTCAAATATCACAACAATATCGCAGCACAGCCATATAGCAAGTCACATTCATTTCCACTACAGCGCAGCCCCCGAGGAGTAGTTGCTGTTCCTTTTGAAATCTACTATAAGCCCATTTCTTTTACAGACGACAAGGGTAGAGTTTGACCTGCCAGAATACAGCGTGAGGCGGCGCTACCAGGATTTCGACTGGCTCCGAATCAAGCTCGAGGACAGCCAGCCCACGCACTTGATCCCTGTAGGTCGCACAAGAAGTAACCGCCACGTTTCCCTCCGCTTCTGACTCGATACGCCTCATTTAAACTCTGCGCTCCTCTCTTTTTTTCGCTCTGCCCGTCCAGCCGCTGCCAGAGAAGTTTGTCATGAAGGGCGTGGTGGATCGCTTCTCGGAAGAATTTGTAGAGACCAGGATGAAGGCTCTGGACAAGTTTGTGAAGAGAGTGGCTGACCATCCTGTCCTCTCATTCAACCCGCATTTCAACGCTTTCCTGACCGCGAAGGTACGACAACACGAGAGTTTAGTATAAATGAAGAGACAAGAACACGAGAGTTTAGTATGAATGAAGAGACAACAACACAAGAGTTTAGTATGAATGAAGAGAACAATACTAGAGTTTAGTATGAATGAAGAGAACAATACTAGAGTTTAGTATGAATGAAGAGAACAATACTAGAGTTTAGTATGAATGAAGAGAACAATACTAGAGTTTTGTATGAATGAAGAGACAACAACACAAGAGTTTAGTATGAATGAAGAGACAACAACACAAGAGTTTTGTATGAATGAAGAGACAACAACACAAGAGTTTAGTATGAATGGAGAGACAACAATACTAGAGTTTAGTATGAATGAAGAGACAACAATACTAGAGTTTAGTATGAATGAAGAGACAACAACACAAGAGTTTAGTATGAATGAAGAGACGACACGAGAGTTTAGTATAAATGAAGAGACAAGAACACGAGAGTTTAGTATGAATGAAGAGACAAGAACACGAGAGTTTAGTATGAATGAAGAGACAAGAACACAAGAGTTTAGTATGAATGAAGAGACAACAATACTAGAGTTTAGTATGAATGAAGAGACAACAACACGAGAGTTTAGTATGAATGAAGAGACAACAATACTAGAGTTTAGTATGAATGAAGAGACAACAACACAAGAGTTTAGTATGAATGAAGAGACGACACGAGAGTTTAGTATGAATGAAGAGACAAGAACACGAGAGTTTAGTATGAATGAAGAGACAAGAACACAAGAGTTTAGTATGAATGAAGAGAAAACAACACGAGAGTTTAGTATGAATGAAGAGACAACAATACTAGAGTTTAGTATGAATGATGAAAAAACAACACTAGAGTTTAGTATGAATGAAGAGACAAGAACACGAGAGTTTAGTATGAATGAAGAGACAACAACACAAGAGTTTAGTATGAATGAAGAGACAAGAACATGAGAGTTTAGTATGAATGAAGAGACAAGAACATGAGAGTTTAGTATGAATGAAGAGACAACACGAGAGTTTAGTATGAATGAAGAGAACAACACTAGAGTTTAGTATGAATGAAGAGAACAACACTAGAGTTTAGTATGAATGAAGAGACAAGAACACGAGAGTTTAGTATGAATGAAGAGACAAGAACACGAGAGTTTAGTATGAATGAAGAGACAAGAACACGAGAGTTTAGTATGAATGAAGAGAACAACACTAGAGTTTAGTATGAATGAAGAGACAACAACACAAGAGTTTAGTATGAATGAAGAGACAAGAACACGAGAGTTTAGTATGAATGAAGAGACAAGAACACGAGAGTTTAGTATGAATGAAGAGACAACAATACTAGAGTTTAGTATGAATGAAGAGACAACAATACTAGAGTTTAGTATGAATGAAGAGACAACACGAGAGTTTAGTATGAATGAAGAGAACAACACTAGAGTTTAGTATGAATGAAGAGACAACAACACAAGAGTTTAGTATGAATGAAGAGACAAGAACACAAGAGTTTAGTATGAATGAAGAGACAAGAACACAAGAGTTTAGTATGAATGAAGAGACAAGAACACGAGAGTTTAGTATGAATGAAGAGACAACAATACTAGAGTTTAGTATGAATGAAGAGACAAGAACATGAGAGTTTAGTATGAATGAAGAGACAACACGAGAGTTTAGTATGAATGAAGAGAACAACACTAGAGTTTAGTATGAATGAAGAGACAAGAACACGAGAGTTTAGTATGAATGAAGAGACAAGAACACGAGAGTTTAGTATGAATGAAGAGAACAACACTAGAGTTTAGTATGAATGAAGAGACAACAACACAAGAGTTTAGTATGAATGAAGAGACAAGAACACGAGAGTTTAGTATGAATGAAGAGACAAGAACACGAGAGTTTAGTATGAATGAAGAGACAACAATACTAGAGTTTAGTATGAATGAAGAGACAACAATACTAGAGTTTAGTATGAATGAAGAGACAAGCCCACGAGAGTTTAGTATGAATGAAGAGACAACAACACTAGAGTTTAGTATGAATGAAGAGACAACAACACTAGAGTTTAGTATGAATGAAGAGACAACAATACTAGAGTTTAGTATGAATGAAGAGACAACAATACTAGATTTTAGTATGAATGAAGAGACAACAACACGAGAGTTTAGTATGAATGAAGAGACAACAATACTAGAGTTTTGTATGAATGAAGAGACAACAATACTAGAGTTTAGTATGAATGAAGAGACAACAATACTAGAGTTTAGTATGAATGAAGAGACAACAACACTAGAGTTTAGTATGAATGAAGAGACAACAACACGAGAGTTTAGTATGAATGAAGAGACAACAATACTAGTTTAGTATGAATGAAGAGACAAGAACACGAGATTTAGTATGAATGAAGAGACAACAATACTAGAGTTTAGTATGAATGAAGAGACAAGAACACGAGAGTTTAGTATGAATGAAGAGACAAGAACACGAGAGTTTAGTATGAATGAAGCGACAAGAACATGAGAGTTTAGTATGAATGAAGAGACAACAATACTAGAGTTTAGTATGAATGAAGAGACAACAACACAAGAGTTTAGTATGAATGAAGAGACAACAACACGAGAGTTTAGTATGAATGAAGAGACAACAATACTAGAGTTTAGTATGAATGAAGAGACAAGAACATGAGAGTTTAGTATGAATGAAGAGACAAGAACATGAGAGTTTAGTATGAATGAAGAGACAACACGAGAGTTTAGTATGAATGAAGAGAACAACACTAGAGTTTAGTATGAATGAAGAGACAACAACACAAGAGTTTAGTATGAATGAAGAGACAAGAACACGAGAGTTTAGTATGAATGAAGAGACAAGAACACGAGAGTTTAGTATGAATGAAGAGACAACAATACTAGAGTTTAGTATGAATGAAGATACAAGAACATGAGAGTTTAGTATGAATGAAGAGACAACAATACTAGAGTTTAGTATGAATGAAGAGACAAGAACATGAGAGTTTAGTATGAATGAAGAGACAACAATACTAGAGTTTAGTATGAATGAAGAGACAACAATACTAGAGTTTAGTATGAATGAAGAGACAACAAACTAGAGTTTAGTATGAATGAAGAGACAAGAACACGAGAGTTTAGTATGAATGAAGAGACAACAACACTAGAGTTTAGTATGAATGAAGAGACAAGAACACGAGAGTTTAGTATGAATGAAGAGACAACAATACTAGAGTTTAGTATGAATGAAGAGACAACAATACTAGAGTTTAGTATGAATGAAGAGACAACAAACTAGAGTTTAGTATGAATGAAGAGACAACAATACTAGAGTTTAGTATGAATGAAGAGACAAGAACACAAGATTTAGTATGAATGAAGAGACAACAACACGAGAGTTTAGTATGAATGAAGAGACAAGAACACGAGATTTAGTATGAATGAAGAGACAACAATACTAGAGTTTAGTATGAATGAAGAGACAAGAACACGAGAGTTTAGTATGAATGAAGAGACAACAACACTAGAGTTTAGTATGAATGAAGAGACAAGAACACGAGATTTAGTATGAATGAAGAGACAACAATACTAGAGTTTAGTATGAATGAAGAGACAACAACACGAGAGTTTAGTATGAATGAAGAGACAACAACACTTGTCTCTTCATTCATATTAATGGTCTAGAAATCTAAAATCTGGTCTAAAATATTGTGAAACAAGTTAAATAATATAGGACCTAATTTTCAATATAAACATCTTTCTGTTCCAAATAAGTTGACAAAACTATCATTTATATTCACATTTTAAAAACTTGCTTGCATTTTAGTTTTAGACTATTTATGATCTGATCCTTTCATGTGAAGTGGATGTTTGAACTCTGCCTCGGCCTGCAGGACCTGAACAAGCGACAGGGTCTGGCTCTGCTGACCAAAGTGGGCGAGTCGGTGAAGTACGTGGCCGGCGGGTACAAGCTGCGGGCGCGGCCGGCAGAGTACACGGCCATGGGCGAGTACCTGGACACCTTCAGCGGGAAACTGGGAACGATGGACCGCATCGCCCAAAGGATCCTGAAGGAGCAATCAGGTACAATGTGCTGCTACTGTCAGTCGGCTTTAAGGGACTGAGTTCTAGAGTTGACGGTTCATTCCTCTCATGTCCGATACCCAGGACCCAGTGAAGTTAAGGCGCCCAAAAAGCCTGTAGTGTGTATTTATTCTATATTGTACGTGGAGTATGTGGTAAAGGTGAGGGACAGTACAACATCTTTTGAGATAAAAATAGATGCAAGATTGTGCACTCACAAGGAAAATTATCTCTTGGACCTCAAAAGAAAAGGGTTAAAGGTGCTGTGCCTGTACTGTCTTAAATATGTGAAAAACAGAACTAGTTCATTTTAAACTGTTTGCAGCTGTACAAATTTACCTAATGCATTCCTTGCATCCTTGTCATAGGATAAGGACTTTTCACAACTCACGGAGGCTGGGGCCTTACAACTACTTTGTACTGGGGAAAAACAGATTTGACTTTATTACGTGAAAAAACATCAAGTACAGACAATTTAACTCTGGTTAGGCCTGTCACAATAATGACTATATTGACTCATTGCTCAATAGATGCAAATGATTTATAGAGTGTACATTTTATTTAATATAGCGTTGGGATTTTCATTATCCTGTCTATAATAATATAATTTGTGCTGTAGAGGCTTGAATAAGTAACTTCTTTGGCTCAGTATTGTTTCATTCTGCTATTTATTTGTTGCAGCTCATGCCTTTTAATGATACTGTAGGGTTTACGGGGATTATCAGGCTTTGAAGTTTATGTCATGTGTTATGTGGCCTAAAATAGTTTCAATATTATCTTTTATTGTGATGATTTCTGTAGCAATATATCGTGCTGCAAAATATGTTATCGTGACAGGCCTGACGCTGGTCGGGAGTGGCACTTTTTGACTGATTGTCCCGTTCTCGTGGACCCAATCTCGTGTCTCGTTCCATTCCTAGTAGAGACCCAGAATATTTTGCTAAACCTTGTTATTTGCCATGAATCCTGCCATTGTACTTCACTGCCTACCGATACAGCATTTGCGAGTGGATGGTGTTCCTCGATGAAAGCCATACACAGCCGCGCTATATAAAACCATTTTGCATAATGTGTGTGTCTTTTTGAAGAGGAAAAAGAATATAAAGTAGAAGTTACATGCCCATATCATCATATTATTACCAGTTCAAATTCAAATCAGTGGCGCGTCTTTATTAACGCTCAATAAAATGGTTTTGCGTACAGAGCTCTTCGTCAATAGCAGCAGGAGTAATGTTCAGTCACTTTTTACACGGCGTCCTCGTTTCATGCTGTAATAAACGACTGTGTAAATATTATAACCTCTCATCCGTCCCTGAGAAACGCTGGCTATCACCATCTGTCCTGGGGTTTGGATCGGCTCGGTCATAAGTGGGAAGAGGAGAGGACAAACGTGCATGTTCTCAGGAATTATACTGTAAATGGTACAGCGAGTGCAACTGTGGTCAAGTCAGTGGCGCTTTGGTTATTATTCCAGACCAGTGTCATGAATTAATGTTTATTTGTCTTGTCTTTATTTTTCCATAGTGGAAATCTGTGAACGTTTTATGGGCTTTTTATTTTTAATATGGGCTTCACAGTATAAAATATTTCTTTGTTTAACAGTTCTGATTTATTTAATTTTATGTCTTCAATGCAGTCAGACATACTACAAAACAAAGCTAAAAGTGCTAATTTTCAACTCCCGTCCCTGAATACAAAATACATTCAAATGCATTTCCATTATATTATAGATATTTCTTTTGCTCTTAGTCATAGGTTAGATTTTTTTTCAGCCAACGCCTCAAGGTGAACATTTTAAAATTCTCTTTATTTCAGTGGCTAATGAGTTCCACCGTTTACAGCTCTTTTAGGAAAAGGCCAATACTCTAAAAGCACTGAGGGATTTTACAATTATGATTAAAATAGTCTCTTGTCACTCTTATTTTATGAATGTTTCTCGCAAACGGACAAAGCAATCCACTAAATACCGTATTTTCCGGACTGTAAGTCGCATCTTTTTTATAGTTTTGGCCGGGGTGCGACTTCTACTTTATGCTTATATACTTATACTCTGGAGCAACTTATATGTGATATTATCTGTTATTTTCACACTTAGAACCGCATTTCATACTCCATTGTGTGTTTTTTTCTTCTCTATTATGCATTTTTTGGCTGGTGCCACTTATACTCCGGTGCCACTTATACTCCGGTGCCACTTATACTCCGGTGCCACTTATACTCACAGTAAAATACGGGTAATCCACTGTATGCGATATTGATTGTATAAATGTGTTATAACCTTTTTCTCGAAACATCCGAGTCATGTTTTTATATCAGATTGTGTACACTCTGAATCCCTGTACTGCATTGTCTTCCTCAGAGTACCTGACAGAGCTGCGGGAGTATGGTTCAGTCTACAGCAGCTGGGCGGCTGTGGAGGAGGAGCTGCAGCGCCCTCTAGAGGGAGTGGCAGCCAGTGTGTCCACGTGCAGCAGAGCCATGGGGGACATGACTGAAAACATCAGCCAGGACTTTCTCCCTGTGCTCAGAGAATACGTCCTCTACATAGAATCCATGAAGGTGAAGAATGAAGGCACTTTTAGGTTTTGTGACTCAAGTTTTAGAGAGCTCTGGAGCTGTCTGGATTACGACGCTAATTGATCTAAATACTTTTTTTATCCGACGCAGACAATGTACAGTGGTCTGATTTTTATCTAAATGTGATGATTTTACAATATACCCAATGTAATTTAAATAAATGTACTCACTTACAAGAAAAAAGTCCAGTTCCACACTTTTAATTGAGGAGATTATGATGATATACTGATCTTTGTTGCTCGTTGTATCATCATAAATATATAAAAGTAACTACAGTGATAAAAAAAGATGGCCTGAAGATAAAAAGGGGCAGTAAGTAACATTTCTAATCCACAAATGGTATGAGATGTGGTGTTCACACAAATCTGCCACAATGTCAACGTAACTGCCAGAAAACACTGTTGCCGGTCTAGTGTAGTTACAGTATTTAATGGTTTTGACCACAGAAAGACAATTTGTAATACTTGAATCATTGTCAAACATTATGCAACAGTTGACACTATGCAGTACATTTGGTTACATTACCTTTTTATTTTATGTATTTTTTTTATCAGAATGTTCTACGGAAAAGAGACCAGTGCCAAGCAGAGTACGAAGGTCGACTTGAGGCAGCTGTTTTACGGAGGCAAGAGGACAAAACGCCTGTGAGTACAAACAGCAAATCACTATCAGTCACCCCTACTGTCTGCCAAAAACATTTAGTCATTTAGTCGTCCTTAAAGATGCACTTTGTAACTTCTCTGGTGGGTCTGGTCTGGTCTACAACCTGCTTTACTCCATTGAAATGTTCTACAATATGGCATTAAACACATCTGTCTTGTATGTATTTTATTTGAAGTGTTTTACTGTTAAAAAAGGGGAAAATAAAGGGAAAAACACGCATTCTTGCTGTAAGTGAGCTCGCCTCTTCACAGATCTGAGCCGTAACTTGGCCTGGTGGCGTCACTTGCTTGTCTCCATGGAGATGAGTTTAATGCCATACTGTGAAAGTTCATAGACAAAGCAATAACATCTCAGCAGGTGGTGACGGGCCCTCCACCGGGAAAGTGACATAGTGTATGTCTAAGTTCTGCTCATTCTCTTATGAGTTAAAAATCTGGTCTGCACTTTCTTTCCCCAAACCCCAAACCCCAGCACCCGGAGCTCCTCCGCCTCCTGTAACCTGTAGATCTGCAGAGTCCAGTAGTGGTAGTATTTCCTGTTATCTGTCCTGTAGATTCCAGCCGAGGTGGAGAAATGCCAGGACAAAGTGGAGTGTTTTAATGCAGACTTGAAGGCCGACTGGGAGCGCTGGCAGAGGAACAAGAGACAAGACTTCAAGCAGCTCCTCACAGGCACGGCCGACAAAAACATCAACTATTACGAGAAGGTAAACGTGGGAATGCACACACGCTCATGTTCCTCCTGCAGCAGCTCATTGTAGCTCTGTGCTGGGTTCAACTTCTCTGTGCTGTGCTGTGCTGCGCTGTTGTCTATTCAGGTTAATTAAGGTTAGTACCGTTCAGTTTGGACCCTTGACAATGACAAGTGCAGTGAGTTAAAAGAACACTTAGTACACTATACTGTCTATACTTAGATTTGATATTTAATAAATACATTTCATATTTCATGGTGAGGTGACGCAGTGGCACAGTAAGATAAGATAAGATAATCCTTTATTGTCCACACATGGGGAAATTTCATTGTTGCAACGCAAGTACATACAGACGGAAAGAACAGATAACTTATAGGAAGTTTAAAAAAACACTCTTAATAGAAGAACTCTTATAAACAAAACCTCTATAACAGATGAAAATAGAGTGTTTATTTTACCATTATTATTAGTATTATCTTGTCTTACGCTAGCTTCATTTTCATTTTCATTTTTATTATTTTATTATTATTATTATTATTATTATTATTATTTTTTATTTTCCCCCTCCATTCCTTATTAGAAAATGAGAGGACGGTGCAAACCTTGCCTAAGTGCTTGTTGAATCCTTCAGTGGGACACATCTACTCCAGCCCCTGTATGTGGCTGGTGACGACAGGAAGGGCATCCGACATAAAAAGCCCCTCCAGGTCACAGGTCAAATTGCTATGGTAACTCCAAATAAACAAATGGCTGAGCTCTTGGATGAACGATATGCACGTCAATACACATAATTGATGGTAATCTTGTTTAGAAATGGTTTAGATTTGCTAATGGAGAGTTACGGTGTTTGGTTTGCTGTTAAATTCCAAGCCAAACACGGGCAGCACAAGTCTGATAAACAAAACCCGTTCTATGTAAACGAGTTATACAACCAAGCCCAATATAGGTCTGTATTCTAGCTCCACGCAACTAAAAATGCAGTTAAAGAAGTAAAAGCATAATCTGGATAATGCAGAAAAACAGTCCAGATGTCAATAAATCATGTACAAATGAATAATAATAAGGTTTGTGTCATTTATATTTTTTGTTTTGGGCAAAATAAAACGGTTTCAAAAACAGGTACTGAATAAGTAGTGAAAGGAAAACAAATAGATTATATTTGCTGCCTGGTGGGTCCCAATGCAGCGTTATAGAACGTCACAAGCCCATAATAACTGCCCGTAATTGATTTTAAAATATAAAATGTATTATTATTATTATCAAGACAAACTTTTCTTTCTCACAAGGTAAAATAACAAAGTTTGTGCACAACTCTTATGAGATTTAGTTTTTTCACTTGGACAAAACAAAATAAGCTGTTGAAGTTCTAAAATGACAGCAAAAAAGGTAGAATAAATACAAATTGTGAACTTATCCACATAAGTAATCTCATCTTTCATTTTAACTCTCAATATGTAACGCATTAACATTCCTCAGGTTTGTGAACATCTTTATTAAACTGAACTGTCAGAGAGAGAAAAATATATTGTTAATGTGACAAAAATTGACAGATATTTTTTTTTACATTTATATGTATTTTCTGGACTATAGATTGTAATAGAAGTAAAAAAAAAAACAGTTTTAGCACTTTGTACTGTGAACTGAATAAACAGGATTATCAATGATGCTAGTGATGGTGACAGTCCTGACTCTGACCCTTCACCTTTGTTCCCCCCCTGTTGCCCCGGCCCGGTGTGCGCAGTGCCAGTCGGCGTGGGAGTCGCTCATTACAGTTCTCCAGGACAAACAGACTGAGGACAAAACCAGCGAGACGAACTGAACTCTCTCCTCCCGCTGCATTTCACGCCGTCTCATGCCAAGGAAAAGGACCCGTCGCCGTCCTCGTGTCGGACAAAGCGGCACATTCGGACCAAAAAAGGACGAGTTCACAAAACACGCAGGGAGGATGGACGCCGCGCCCACTATGTACAGACAGGATTTATTACAATCGTTCCCGGTGACTTTTGTGTAGCGGTTGCCATCGTCGCTCGTCATTTACAGGGCTTTCAGAGACGCCATGTTGGATCCGCATTACAGATTCATAATGAACTGTTTCCCAGGACCCTTGAATCGCAGTTTGAATTAGCATATTCTCACTTAAAAGCGGTTTACCATGGTACTTCATTTCATGTGAGGTGGTTTCATATTCTGCTTCAATTTAGTTTCAAGTTTTTTTTCAGTGCCACTTGCAATTGTCTGTTTTGCCTTTTGAATCGTATACATTATCGCAGCACACGTTTCCCCCCGTAGACCCTTTAAAAGGTTGTGAACAAAAAGATTCTTCTGAAATGGAGGCAAAAGTGGAAAATTGTGAACGTTCAATGGAGAAACTGTGATTACCTCTGAAAGTCACAACATATGAAAGTTGAAGGTGGTTTTGTCAGTTGAAACACATTTACTGTTGTACTTAATCCTTTGTGTTTATTTTATGCATTATTGTTGAGGCAAAATCTAGATTTTTATGTTTAAATAGACAAATAGATATTATTTATTACGTACTTTACCACAAATTGTACTTTTTCTGAAGCTCCAATACAATTTTGAGGCTAGACATTTTATTTTTATTCATTTTTTCAGCCTTTGTAATAGAATAGAACGGATAAAAACAATTCTAACCTAGAAATTCAGAATTGTTGTTTTTTGCTTTGTAAAGTCTTTAAATCCTCAGCATTTAGATCAAGTGTCAGTCATTGAACATATTGTATGATCTACTTTTGCCTCCAGCCACCTCCATTACAGAGTTATGAACATTCTGACCACGGAGCAATTAAAAGGGTCGTTTCAGTTCCAACAGTTTAGGCTAAAATGTCCAAAAAGACAGAACTCTTGACTTGACTATCCATGAAAACGTTTGGATGGACATTTAATAAAAGCAGTCTGAACACTAGAGGCCATTCCAATAACACAGTCACATCATGACAATTAAAAAACACATAAACCATTGGGTAAATTAAAGATCTTTCATCACTCAAATCCTGTTAAAGATGTGAAATAAGAATACAAATTGAGAGCGGTCTGGCCGGCCCTTGCTCCCTGTATGTCAGGCATGTCCAAACTACGGCCCGGGGGCCAAATGCGGCCCTCAGACCAATTTTTCCTCCTAAGTTGGTCAAATGACAAAAATGACTAAAAATTCAAGCATTTTGATGTTATACACAACCTAATTGCAGTGTACCAAGTCTTGCTAAAGGTGTGGAGGCATCGAAACAATGTAAAATGCTAAATTTTGAGTGATTCACTTTGTCATTCAACAAATTCGACATTGTTGGGTTTTTTGTGGCCCTCTGCACTGTATTTGTTTCAAAATACGGCCCTCGGTGAAAAAGGTTTGGACACCCCTGCTGTATGTGGTACATTTGTGATAACATTACAATCTAAAACGTGGATAAATTTCAGACAATCGACGACAATCGACGTGGTCATTTTCTTTTCTACTGAAACGCATTTCCTTTGCCGTCACGAGCAGCCGGTGGGAGACGTGTCGGGGAGTTTCACATCCATAAATCCTCTGTTGGGTGAATCACGTACAGTGCGAACAGCGTGACTTTAGTTTGACCTGATGTGTCACTTATTACGACTGATAATACCTTCAGGAAGTATCATTGGTAAATCCCTTTGCTTTTCGTCACACTGCGTTGCCTTAAAACAGAAGCCCCCCTTTTGATAACGCGTCATCTCCGTTTCCACATTCGAGGTCGTTTCTGCTCGTTTTTTTTAAACCACTGTAGCCACGGCGACACTTTCATTTACTGCAATATTTGGCGACTCTTTCTTTTATCTTTTAATGATCATGTTCTTTGTGTTTTCATGTTGCAAACTCAGAATGTGACGACAGAGGAAACAAGCACACGAGCGAAAACGACACCAACGCGTTTTTCACTTTTCAATAATCGCCTTCAGTAAAAAAAAAAAATCGGACATTTATTATAGTTTCACCGATGATCGAGCTTGTCATTTTGTGCGCAAGTGGTGCTAATTATTTGTTTACCAGCATTGCTTCTTTGCTAAAGGACTAAAGTCTGTGGTGTAGCATCTTAGGCCGGTCAGTCTTTGGTTTTCTACTCTTCTATATCCAGCCGGGTGTCTCTCCTGTGCGTTTTTGTACAAATACTTCTGATTCAGACATTGGGACGGATGTGGTTTGCCTTTAATTACAATACGAGGCAAAATTGCTGATTGAGAACGAACTGAAAATGTTAAAAATGCTCTGTTGCTTGCAGATTGTACTGTGTTATAATGGTGGAATAACAGATTTTGTTGCTTGATGACTTGATGATTATAAGTGTGAAATGTTGAGGTTTTGGCCCGATCGTGGTCAAACGAAACAACAGGAGCTGGTAATTTGCTAGTGTAAAATAAAAGTTCAGCAGTTCTAACGAGAATTTAGTTTAAAAAACCTTCTAGCTCTTGTTGTAAAGATATAAACGTTCTTGTTCAACTTAAAACACACGCGTACATCTAATACTGTTTTCCATATCGCCACAAAGTTTACTAACTACTACCCAAGACTTACTCTAAAACTAATTTCAAGTTTTACAGGAATATGTTTATAAAAAGTAAATATATTTATTTGAGCAAATGAGAACGCTATTTAATTTTCAGAGTTACATTTTCCTAAACAGATGGACAGTCGATAAAAATAAAACGTAAATACATTTAAAAAGATTATTTTTGTAAAACACTTTCAAATGTTACTCAATTTCTTTATACAAAATGAAAATCAAACGTCCCAAGTCTAATTTCTCAGATTGACTTGACTTATTTACTTTTGTAGTAAGTTGTACTGTGAATAAACAAAAGAATAATAGGATGTAAATGGAAGGCCTTTCCACTGAACTGTGGGTGTTCTTTGTTCATGGCAATATAACCGTACGAGCCAGTTTTATTTTGTATAGAAATGAGCTTTGGGATTTGTCTCAGCATCTGGTTCTAACACAAGGTGAAGAAGGATGATTTGCACTATGATAATGTAAATATGGAATAACCAAACTTTAATGAACGCAATATTATGATCTGACTTTTCCGCTGCAGATGCCGAGAGGAACTCCACTCGTTTGTATGTAATTAACCATAGCCATTGTAAAGCCCGTGTAATATCTGCTGTTGCACTAAATGTAGCTGACATTTTCTCTTAATAACCAGGTTTGAGTCTGACAGAGGAACAGATTCAGGTGGAAAAGAGCCGGGAAGTTTTTTAATGACCACACTTTTTTAAGCCAAATGTCCCCATTTTCCTCTCGTCTTCCTCTAATAGATCTTTACAGGTTAAACCCAGCCAATCAAAGTCACATGACCTCTGAAAGTCAAGCTTCTGTCCTTCCCTCCTCCTCTCAGTGTGCACTGTTTACGTTTCAGTCCTGCATATTTGGATGTTCATAACATCTTGTAATTATAAATAAGCTTGTATATTGATGTTGTTTTATGATGCAATTATCTTTACCTCAAATGACTTTGGAATATATTGGACCAATAATAAATCAATGAATGCATTTCAATATTCATCTGCTGGTCTTTTTTGTTGATGAGTCACATAAGAGCGAGGATACATGTAAACAACTTCTTTATTTTGTACAAATAATTCCAAAGCAGTGCATCGGGAAGCACATTGTAACGGCCAAAACAAATGTAACAAGCATTTGTACAAAAAACAACAGCTTCACATGATACAATATATATATAGTAAAAAAGGGAAACTGAGAGTTCTCTATGCTCCTGACCTGCAGGAGCTTTTGTCAAATAATCATCTTCACCGTTCACTGGACGTGTGTTAAGTTACACCGCACATGTTTGAACCTGACACACAGGAACATGTTTGTAGTGTTGTTTAAATGTTCTATGACTGACAGCTGCTTGCTCCCATATTAACGTGTATTTAAGTATATTCACAGAGTACTTCTGTAAAGGTCTGTGGAGCTGGCCTCTTCTGCGTCTGGGTTTTTGTCACGTTTGACCGTTTCAGTCCTAAATAGTTTCATACGGTTGATTCTAGGTTCTGCATCCCACAATACTGAAAAAAAGGAAACGGAGAGTAAAAATCAGAAGTGATGAATCCACAATCCACTCACAATATGGGCAGATACAGTTTACTATAATACACAATTTAAGCGGGTTTACTGCTAATTATACTTAGCCAGAGATATTGATCTGTGTTCACTTTATTGACAGATGAACACACTGGGTCCAGTTAAGCTAAGAGGTCAGACTGTGAGACACTTTAAGTATGAAAGACGAAGCAGAAAGACACCAGACTTCCATTATTTTGGCATTTCCGTTCACTTAAGTTGAGAACGAAAGTAAAGTCAATAACTGCACATACTTTTCTCACCCAAAAAGCAACGTCACTGACCTTGATATAATGTCAGTCGCGTGTATTCTCACCTGATGGGGATCAAGGCCAGCACAGAGAAGACACTCGCCAGCGTGAAGACAAACCCCGGGAGCCAGTCCAGTGTGTGCTGGTAGATCTTGGTGGAGGCTGGGATGTAGGCCGCTGCTGCAAACTTCAGACACAGCTGCAGCGCCGTGAGGGTCATACCTGGGCACAACACCAGGGCTTAAAACCACTGTCATGTGCCACGCTGCAGGGCCAATCACATTTATCTGCCCAAAAGTGACCTGCGTCTGTTTCTTTCCCTCATGACAGTGTGAACAGCCCCAATCGGATTGTTTCAAATGTGCCCCAGGCCAGGACACTTTCTTTTTATTTATTTTTTATTTTTTTATTGAAAGAATAAACACAGACCAATCAAAAGTCCAGTAACATTGTCAAAAGAGAAAAAAAAGAGAAAGAAGAAGAGAAAAAATTCATAAATGAATAAATAAATAAATAAATAAATAAATGAAAAGCGAAAAAATAAATAAATAAATAAAAAGAAAGAGAGAGAAAAAAAAGAAGAGAGTGTGGGCGGAACCAGAGAAAATACAAAGTGTGTATTGTTTGAGATGACCGTTTTTAGAATAATGCATCCAAATGAAAATAAAATACAAGGTTAGAGCACCTGATCCATAATGTGAGTCCCATTTCGTCCAGTTTATGTCGAATTTGTCCATTTCCAAGTTCAGTCCATATGTCCAGGACACTTTCATTTGTGATACTAAATCTGTGACTGTCACACTAACTCTGACTTCTACTGCACTGAAAGGAAACAAGTGCCACTTTTTTATTTAATAGGAAAAGACTAAAATTAAACATATTAAAGCTAGAAAGTGCCAACTGTGCCAAACTGAATTGGGTTTGTAAAATGTGACAAAAACTGATTTGAGTCCCATTTTAATGCAATGTGACGTGCTGAGTTTGTGTTGAAAACTAAAACGATGTCACAGCCCAGATACAGATACAGAAACCACAAGCTAAAACCAGCTCAACAAGACAAACAGACGGACACTTTGAGCTCGTGCCACTCCTGAATCCTGCGTGAGCGCCGAACCGAACAATAGGACAACATTACAGTACTATGAACGATACAGTCTGTCTCTATCACCACTGTGCAAACAAAACTGATACGAAACACACACACAGCAGGTCTCAGTATTCCTCAAAATATACAAAGCTGAAGTTTAGTCATATCTCAAGACACTGTGTAATCTTTAGAAGGAAATCTGGATCAATATCTACTGAGGAAAAGGCAATAATTTCTACGTAAACAGGCATTATAAATATATTTGGGTTTTCCTCATAACATACCTGAGCAAATCAGATATATCTTTTCTACTCAGAACTTCACCTCGGTCCAGTGAACATGACTCACCATAGGAGGATTTGGGGACTTGCTGGGAAATCAGAGATCTTATTATGGGCAGTGGGATGAGAGCCAACAGGTTCAGTGATCGCGCTGAGGAAAAGAGAATACATCACTCATTATTGTTCAATGTTGACATAAGATACTTTTACTGCTATGCAATAAAGTCGTTTCCTCTAATACTTTATTACACGACAACCGGTCAGGTCGTTTTAGTCTGTCTTCTTAGCCTGTTACAACTGTGTTTTTTCTTTATGTAATAAGTTTGTTTTTGTTTATTTGTGCCCTTGGATAGGTCACATATCACTACTGTATTTTCCGGACAGTAAGTCGCATCTTTTTTCATAGTTTTGGCCGGGGTGCGACTTATACTTATATTTATACTTATATACTTATAATACTTATACGCCGGAGCAACTTATATGTGATATTATATGTTATTTTCACACTTGCAACCGCATTTTATACTCCAGTGCGACTTATATATGTTTTTTTCTTCTCTATTATGCATTTTTTGGCTGCTGCGACTTATACTCCAGTGCGACTTATAGTCCGGAAAATACGGGTACTTTGGCAATTTGAGGTAGGTTTATTCCCCCTCCATCAGTAGAAATTGTACAATATCATGATTATACAGAGAGTCTTGGGGATTATGAAAACTGATTTGCTAGAACGTTAAAAAGTGTAACATTTTTTTAGACTTACCCAGATAAAACAAGTACGTAGCAGTGACAAAGGTCATGAAGTAAATCCCCGAAGCAAACGACAACATGCCGATCATGATAAGACTGGTCTCACTGACGTAGCGACGCAACACAATCACCCCCAAGTAACTGGTGATGAAGATCAAACAGCCTGCTGCATTCCCATAGCCCACCTGAAGGGGGAGACACAAGCTCCAGAATCTAACCATCCGTAAAGACTGTGTAAATGTATAGAATGAAGGGGCACAAACGTCACCTGTTTTGCATCCCAGCTCAGAGGCTCCCTCAGCACAAAGGTCCCGAGCACGTTTATGGCCCCGCCCACTGCCGTGCTGTACAGGACGGCGGCTGTGAACAGCAGAGCGATGTTGGGTAAGTTCCTCTGACTGGGCGCGTTGCTGTGAGCAGAAGGAGGGATCAGGCTGTAGCTTTCTGCCTCCTCTTCGCCGCTGGACACGTCTTTCACCTGCACAAAAGATCAAAACGAACCTGAATTACCCGATTATGTACTTTTTTGTTTTACCATTAATAAACACTCAAAGCACTTTATAAATGAAGGAACAGGTTACACTGTAGATTCACACGCCGGGTCTGCACACAGGACACAATTGGACCTAAGCTGTAGCCAGTTGGGGGCTGAGTGGATGGCACACATGCCCGGCCCCACGTGCAGCCGGCCGCAGCGTTGTGACTATTTGCTGTATGTCCTTCCTGCTCACATACCCATTTAATGCTACACTGTTCTGTCCAACAAAACCAGTTGGGTTCATAGATCGGTGAAATAATTACATCATATAAATGTATATATAATTTAATATAATAAAGACAATTCTACCTCATTAGAACATTTTTATACTAGATTCAATTTCAATGCATTAAAATTAGCGGGTGATGCAATTAATCGTGTTTAATCAAAAACAATGGATACGTTACATTCTGAGTGAAAACTGGTCAGATGATATAGTGGCCATCTGGAAAAATGATTGACAATATTACATTGGATTTATGTAGCGTCTTTCAAGACACTCAAAGTGTATTATTCATTAACTCAATACTCAGGGCTTGTAGCCACAGCTGCCCTGGGGCAGACTGACAGAAGCCATTCACTCTCAGGCTTGGTGGGTGAAGTGTCTTGCTTAAGGACACAGTGACAGTTTCCACTGCTGCATCATTGTATTCAGTGGTCTCTCGTCCAGGTTCTGTTTATGCTGCGTTCATGTGCTCCTCGGGTGCTCAGGGTTCCAAGATGAGTTGGGATAACGACTTGTTTGTATTCATGTGTTTTTTTTCTCAGAAAGTTAGCATTTTGAGGTTACCAATAATAAAGTGCTTTAATCTTTAGCTTTAGCTCCTGGGCTCGAACGAGCTTGGACATACTCAAAATAGTAAAACACAAACTGGGCATTATAACTATATTAAACTGAGGTTTGTTCACTTGATGAAGACAAAAGTGTGCACACTCACCTGTAGCAGCAGCACAGCGTCAAGGAGGCAGAGCACAGCTAAAATGGTGCTGACGACTAACAGGATGGTCCCACGACTGACACTGGCAGAGTAAAGCAGAAAGAGGTGTCCTGACACCAGACTGCCCACCAGGCCTGCCATCCCGTACAGCAGCTCCACACGCATCAGGGTCTGGACACACAGCAGGTCAACAAGACTCAACAAGATGTACTCTACACAACCTGTGTCATGTGTTTTAATACTACTGCATCAACAGGAAGAGAGACAGACCCATCCCATCGACCATCAGGCAAAAGAGGAACATTTGGGAAAAATATATATGAGCAAGCAGCAGGCCTTCTTATTATCTTATTATAGACTTATTACAATAAAATAATAGCCAGTATTCATTTGATTGTCTAAGTCTCTCATTATAAACTATAGACCTACTTTGACTTTAAGTGTTGTTGTAGCAGTTAATTCAGTAGGATAGTTCCTTCTGTGGTACGTGGAGTTAGAATTTAATCCACATTTCTCCACAGTAGAGCTGTCATATTTCAGAGCTGGAATAGTCCTGTTTTAGATCAGGTGATGGTACGTGAAAAGTAAGTACTTAGACCTGGTACTTTGTGTCACCTCTGCTGCGACCAATCAAGTAGTAACAGTAATAGAACGGCAAATTTGTGCTTAAGTAAAAGTAAAAGATACACACTCAGTAGTAGGTCTAATTACTCAGTAGTAGGTCTAATTAGAAATACTTTTCAACACAAGTTAAAACGTATTTTAGATCAGTCTTTTGTACAAAATGTTGTATTGATTATGTTGATTATATATGTGATTAAACTGTAAAACAAAATTGCAATCCACGTGTATTTATTGATTGACTTTTGTTTAACCAGGAAAGTCCCTCTTTTTAAGGCGAGTCCTGGCCCCAGAGGGGAGGAGCCAGTTGTACATGTTTTTAGGGGAAACTAGAGCACCTAGAGAAAACCTACACAGACATGGGGAGAACATGCAAACTCCACACAGAAAGGCCCCCAGGAGTCAAACCCCTCTTGGTGTGAGACGAGAGCGTTAACTGATGCACCACATATTCTCACACACTGCAGGTGATGCAGTGTGTGTGTGTGTGTGTGTGTGTGTGTGTCTGTTTGTTTGTGTGTGTGTGTGTGTGTGTGTGTCTGTTTGTGTGTGTGTGTGTGTGTGTGTCTGTTTGTTTGTGTGTGTGTGTGTGTGTGTGTCTGTCTGTCTGTTTGTGTGTGTGTGTGTGTCTATTTGTTTGTGTGTGTGTGTGTGTGTGTGTCTGTCTGTTTGTGTGTGTGTGTGTCAGTGTGTGTGTGTTTGTCTGTCTGTTTGTGTGTGTGTGTGTGTGTGTGTGTGTGTGTCTGTCTGTTTGTTTGTTTGTGTGTGTGTGTGTGTGTGTGTGTGTGTGTGTCTGTCTGTCTGTTTGTGTGTGTGTGTGTGTCTGTCTGTTTGTGTGTGTGTGTGTGTGTGTGTGTGTCTGTCTGTTTGTTTGTTTGTGTGTGTGTGTGTGTGTGTGTGTGTGTCTGTCTATGTGTGTGTCCAGTTCACTTCTTGTTCAAACTGCAGACCTTTACCCAAAACAAACAGCAACATTTCATTCACATGTTTTCATTTTTGATAAGTGGTTATTTAGAGACTTTAGAGACTTTTTTCAAATAATTTGAACTAAGTACAGATATGTGGGCAGACATAGGGGATAGGTGAGAACATGAATTTTCTGAGCGTTCAAGGAGGACAAAACACAATTAACTCAAACATGCACACGTCAATCAAAATGTAAGCTTCAGAAACTATGAAAGAATTATGAGGAAACACAGTTTTAGCTCAGTTAAAATGTCCTAAAGTGTGTTTTTGCCTGACCTTGGACCTGTCGGCCGCAGTGGAGGCCAGTGACGCCAGCGTCATGACGCCGGGCCAGTAAGCCGCGTAGCCCCCCGAGAGGCCGAAGAGGGCCCCTGCCCCGTACATGAGCTGGATGGGCCAACCACAGATGACCACCAGCAGCAGCGCCACTCGGGGCACAATGTACCCGAGCAGGGGCACGATCAGGGGCAGCCGCCTCCAGCCGCGGTCCCCGAGGCGCGCCAGCAGCAGCGCGGGGAGGATGGGAGTGAATTTGATGATGAGGTTGTAGATCATGTAGAAGTTTGACATGGCGATCTGCTGGCTCTTACTGGAGCGGGGCCCGTCCGGGTCCGTGGCGTTGGCAGTTCGGTCCAAAACCACCATCCGTAGCGCGGTGTCAAACAAACTGCTGCCCAGCTCCTCCAGCACGATCACCGGCCACAGCAGACACATCCCGGCCCGGAGCAGACCCAGCCCGGCCCGCAGCCAGCGCCCCACGGCCGCGGCACGTGTCATTGTGGCTCCTGGAGCAGTAGTTCATTCACTGTGAGCTTGACTGAAGAAGGGAACAGGTCTTAAAGTGTGGAAAGCACCTGACTGCGGCACCTCTGCAACAACAACAGCCACTTCCTCAATCTTCCAGGACAGTGAGACGCAGAAACTGA
Organism: Eucyclogobius newberryi; assembly: GCF_026437365.1. NCBI lineage: Eukaryota > Metazoa > Chordata > Actinopteri > Gobiiformes > Gobiidae > Eucyclogobius > Eucyclogobius newberryi. The sequence continues at coordinate 37,361,046 of NW_027315834.1, read as the reverse complement.
AACTAGTGAAAAGAGAAACAATAACCAGGGCCGGCCCAAGCCTTCAGGGGGCCCTAAGCGAAAACATTTTTGGGGGCCCTTCGCCACGTCATCAGAATCAGTTTTATTGCCATTGTCAGTGAACAATTCACATATGGGAACTTTCTTCAACGCAAACAAAGCGCACCAAAACTCCAGGGCATCTGTTTGCCAGTTAGTTTATTCTCAACACCTCACAAGCTCAAATATTGCTAACTTAAATCCCACAATGCAACTTGGTATTCCGCTGACATCACCTCTCCTCCCTGAACAAATAATACACGTGCCAGATATGTTTTTGGACGTATTTGTGGGCGTTAAGGGTCTACAGCCACATTAGCAGTTTAAATTAATGAACAGGGGGGGTCTGGGGGCCCTCCCCCAGAGATTTTCAGACCTTTTTTGGGTCTTCTGCTGCATTTTAATGTGGTCCAGCCGGCTAAAGTAAGAGTAAAATGTTGAGGTTGTAATGCTATAAAATGATGATGTGATGAAACTGTGCCAGGAGAAAATGACTAAAGCCAGTTATTAATACATTAGTGTACTTAATTACTCAATACAATATTGGCTATGAAAAATAATTATGATCAAATTGATTCATTTTAACTGAAAATGTAAAAGTAATAGTTATCCTTACTAATTTATCTTATACAGCTCCCAACTGTTCCTTCTTGCCAAAGTGACAAAACAAGTTATATTAAATTTAAAAAATAGCATAAGCATTGCTTGATTAACAATTAACACTGATAAAACAGTGCAAACATGTTATTCCCAGAGAATGAACAGAACGAGAAGTGAAGGTCCAAACCTAGCTATAGTGAAGAGACTGCGTTTCTGCAGCTTTGCCACTTTTGTATAAAAATATATAGTATTATTCTATAACAGACGTAATCATAATATGTCTGGTTATTTTTCACTATCAATTTATTATAATTTATAACAAATAGTCTAATGATGCTTTTTAAATAAATTGAAATGTTTTATTGCTCTATTAAAAGTGAATTAGAATATAAATGTTTGTTCTGATCAGAACATCACACACTGGACATGAAACAATGCTGCGATGTGATTGGCTGATGGACCTTACGTGCATAAACCTTTACGTTCCTCTTATTGCACGTTAAGAAGTCAAAGTAAAACAGACATCACGAGTCACGATCGATCTCACACATGGTGATGTGAGAGAGAGGGACCCAAACTCAAACCAGCTCATCTCTGACTGAGGCTGCTCAGGGGCCCGGGACAGGGGCCCGGGACAGGGGCCGCACACTGTTCACTCCAAAGTCTCACGTCAGAGGTTCTGGACGAGACGGACCGGATCCCCGCCTCTTAGTGACCCGGACCATAGAGGCCCCTCACCGGCCTCACCTGCAGCTAACACTACGGGGCTGGTGTAAATGTGAAGCTTATTATCTTTCATTCAGACATATTATTATGCGCGGGGCAGAGCTCTCGTCGCCTCCAGCCTGAGCGAACTAACGTGACAGAATCGTGTTGTTTCAAACAGCAGCATTAACCGTCTCTTTGTAAGAGAAGTTCACTACCTGGAGAGTGTTGTTGAGTTTGCAGTTTCTTTACATCGTCAAGAAGTTTCTTCTTTCGTTTTTTCGGCACCAGGAGATATATTCCTCTGGACATGAGGACCACGCAGGGACCAGGTTGTGTTGTGTTTATGTTTTGCTCTCGAGCTCCTCGCGCACAATGAAGTTGCCCAATCAGCGCAGGTTTGGTGTCTCGGTTGCCAGATTGTCATTACAAATAAATGCGGTTTGTGCGTTATATGTTACCGCTGTGTGCGCTGCCCATGGATCTATTAGGCGCTGCCGCGCCAGCAGCGCTACTACACTAGTGGCGCACGCTGCGCCTGCACTTCTCATAAGTCGGGTTGCCAGATTGGGGGCCCTATTAACGTCTCGGGGCCCTACGTGGCTGCATAGTTCGCTTATAGGCTGGGCCGGCTCTGACAATAACACATTAGTTCTTACTCTCTATGGGCCACTGACTGTTATACTTTTCTAAAATACTTACTTAACTTTTATTTTTCCGTACTTTGACTTGTTTTTGCTGTGTACTCTTGGTTTATGGTGAGTTTTAAGTCTTAGAATATTCTGACAAAAGCTGTATGTGAAAAACATAATATGATTCATAATATGATGAAGGTAATAATATTTTAACCTTTTTAAATCTAGGCTTAAAACGTATTTATTCAGACTGGCTTTTAACTCTAATGTAATGACACTTTATTTTGTACAGTTTGTTTTTACTTAATTTTAATGTTTTGTATTGCCTTGATTTTATTGTGAAGCCATTTGGTCACTTTGAGTGTTGTAAAGGGCTCTATAAATAAAGTTTGATTGATTGATTGATTGATTGATGATTCTAACATTGGTGCTTCTTACACCTTTCCAGATGTGGATATTGTAATGTTTGTTAACCAATTAGAAATACATTAACAGTGCTAATAGGATTTCTGAGTTAATGATTAACTCATAACTCATAAATCCTATTTTCAAACAGGTTTCTCAGAAGGAAGTAGTTTATCCCTATACTTTAAAATTGTAACTTAGTTATTTCGGTCACTATATATTTTAAAGCAGATGGTTTGGAAGTTACCTCTCCACCTCCTTCAGCTCCACAGAGGATATAGAAATACAAATTCAAATTAAAGAGTTTTATAGGCATCTAAGGCTGTTATAACCATTACATTTTACAGGAGTCAGTTTACAGCTCTGTGGGGGAAACATTTTGAAGACCCCTGCTTTAAAGTAACGTTACTCTTACTCGAGTAGCCTACACGTTTTGGCTCAACCCACCACAGAGTATAAGCTAGTAAAACACTTTCATACAATTTTAAGATAATACTTCAAAGATCAATCTTGACAAGGCACAAAGAATAAACACAGTGAAGAAGTTTTGGGTTTACAAGCACCTCACTGTCGTTGCTTGTTATGCTTGCTCGGGGGGTCTCATCTGGTCTGGGAATGGAACCGGGGACCATCTTGTTGTGATGCAAGCGTGCTAACCATTATAGCAGTCGTCAGTGTCACAGTAGGCTTAATTACAGGCCTAGCTGCTCAAATAAATAAAGGATATGACCGAGAAGAAACACAAAAATCACACACGTTTCTTAAAAAGTCCTTTTGTTTTTAATGAGAAAATATTCATGTTTGTAATAGCGGGCGTACAAGTGTGAGCCTTACACGTGCTACAAAAGAGTAAAGCAGGTTATAAGCATACGAGTGGTTAACATAGGAACAGAGGTTATACTGTTTTAATATAGGGTCGCGTTGTATATTATGACCACTTACTCCCAATCGGTGAAGAAACCAGCAAAAAAAACAACCAAAAAAGAGAAATAAAATCACCTCTGCATCGAGTCAGAAGACATTTTAGAAATCTTACACAGACAAATAGTTCAGAATTTCAACCTTTTAGCCACAATACACATTTTCATTTCTTTGTAACATACAAAAACAAAGTTGTGTTGCAAAAGTCAAGGATTATCTCAACACAGTAGGTGGCAGTCGTTATTGATTAGTTCATAATGACTTGTCAAATGTTTTTAGCTCCAGTAACTAAAGAAAAACAGACCTGCAATTGGATTTGTTCTTGGCAAAAACTGAAGAATTTTAATCTCACCAGCGTCAAAAGACACTAACACATATTCTTTATTTTTTGATGTCACGTTTATTTACTGCTCTGATACTAAAATAATGACGGAGATCCATTTGAATTTCATTTCAAGCCAAGTTCGGGAGCAAGACTAACTAAATAATAAATACATAGTCCATCATTGTCCAAAAAGTCGACTTTCTAACACCGAGCTCGCTGAACTCAGCTGAAGGACACTTTGAGTAAACGACAAAATGGCGGCATTTGGTTTGAAGAAAAAAATGTGAAAAGGCTCAAAACCACCTCAAAAACATGTTAATCATTCATTGTCAGTGGTTCAAAAATATTGTATCTTAATTCATACTGTCTACGGACGCGTGGCATAATTTAACTCTCTCAGGCCAATCTATCGTCCAACTTCTAATATATATATAAAAAAACACACTCCCTCGCGGTCATCATTACGTCCCAACTGAGCGATCATTAAAAAGGCGTTTCCGTTCGATGTTCACAATCGGCCTCGTCTTAAACCGAGGCGACTTTCGAAAGATTATCTCCTACAAACTTTTGGTATGACGAGAATTATACAAAGCATTTTCAATATTTCCCCCCAAAAAACGCCGGCAAGCGAGTCGTCCTGCCGGTCCGTTTGAAATAAGACAAGCCTACCTTGGTATAATAGTACAGGAAAAATCACAAAAAAGCAAGTTCACAAAGCAATACACTCAAGAAAGCTAAAATAAGTGACCGTTGAGTATAGAAAACACTTAAAAAGCGTTTAAAATTTCTTATTTGACGTAATTCGTTCAATTTGCCTCAAGCTACTTCATGGACATCGTCACAAGCCACTGTAGTGATTAAGACACATCTACCTATGTTTTCTAAGGCCTAGCGGGAAATGCAGCACTGAATAAAAAGACGCTATATATACAAATTGTGCATTCAACGGTCACTTCATTCGATTGCCGTTCCACCGCTTCGAATGGATTGAACCACGTCAAGGCAACTTTCTTTCTTTCCTTCTTTCATCTATCGTTTTATAGCAAAACGATCAATACAAAAAGTGTGAACCGATATCACCGCAAAACAATCTCTCGACTTTTAGGCAACCGTAAAAACTCCAACGCGAGAAATCCTATGAATAATAAGTCATTCAGCGTCACCGATCAAGCTCTAGATGTATATCCTGTATATATATATATATATATATATATATATATATATATATATATATATAAAAACAACACGTTATACTCCCGATTCTACTTTCCAAAATGTATTCGTTCAACGCACTTTTCAAGATACCATTTCAAATAGTCTCCCACGTACTCGTAACATACTTCGCTCTCTTCCTCAGGTCCAAAAGCCAACGCATTTCCACAATGATAGTCAGAAAGTAAAATAATAAATACTGCTCGCTCCCGTCTCAATCCTTCAATGCCATTGTCCTTAAAGTCCTGCTTTCTCGTGTCAAAATTGTCCATCATAAAAAACATTTCACTCTTCTTCCTCTTCTTCTTCCTCCTCCTCCTCCTCCTCCTCCTCCTCTTCATCTCCCTCCTCGTCCTCCCCTTGTTGACCTTCCTCCTTGATGTAGATCCCAGCCTCCCATCGCATTGCCATGTCGCTCTTTCTCCTGGTCACGCGAGTAGCTTCCAGGACCTGCAGAAGGAAAAATAGGCAAGGAAAGTAAATTAAAAAGTAGAACAATTATACAATATGCAATTTCAAGCCACTGAAACCCAATTGCAAAAGAACAGAGTCAGTGATGGTCAAAGCGTGCATGCACAAGGGTCCGACTGTGACACTGGGAACACCACACAACTCATGCTTTGACAGGTACTGACCGTCTGCAGATTCTAGCATCAAACTCGTCGAGATTAACTTAACCACACTTTTTATCCTCATAATGAGTCAATTCTGTTTTCATCCCAGACATCCACGTGCTGTCTTATTGTAATGATTAAGCATGTTATCTTTTCAAACTTGTAAGAAAGAGCCTTGTGAGTCACTATAAGGTGAAAGCTCATTAGCTGTTTTGCTAATTTGCTGTTTAGGACGTCAACCTGATTCACTGTTGTGTCTGAAAAAACGGATCTAAAGCTGTGGCCCAAAAAAAAAAAGAAATGAAACAACCAACGTTTGTCAAAATCTAGAAAGGTCTAAACGTCTACTTCCATATTTCAGTTTGAAAATTAGGTACTCCAGCTTTAATTCTCTATTTATTTCTGTAACAGTGTTTTCCATCCCCACTGTCTAATCTGGTCTAAAAACAAACTGATTGCTTGTGGTGTTGTCATAAACACATAGAAGTAACTACACTAATGATATTAAGTGACATTTATTCTCCATGGATCACTTATAAACTGAGAGAAACACTGTGATAAACTGGGCTATGACCTTGAGTTTAAGGATTGTTGTCATGTATTTATAGCTATATGGAGCACTAATAAAACCTAAAATCTATTAATATTACCGAGCTAGTGTGGTTGGTCTGGTAAAAACATACACTTTCAAACCAAAGTTACACACTTTCACTAGTATAAGCCACAAAAAAGACTCACAAACAGCATAAAGCGTCCGTATTTTCACACCCATAATAACTATGCCCAATCTATACCAGTGAATACTTTACAACATGTACAAGGATTCTTATGATTAAGCCGGATTTACTTTGTATTTCTATCGCTCCATTGGGTGAACAAAGGCAGGTCAAAGGTCACACAAAATTGATGAATAAGCACATGCGGAACACCAAAGTGCCCAGTGACACACGCCGACAGACCTGGACCCAGACACAAGGACTTAAGGACGATAAATGGTATTCGTGGTTGGTTTTGTTTTCTCTTGTGTTTTAGCGTGTGATGCGTCTGAGGCAGGTCTGTGGGCGGGGCACGGTTCACAGTGCAGAGTGCAGACACAGTGAGGGGGTGGAGCTATACCTCGTGGGTCACTTTACTGGCCTGCAGCAAGCGGGCGTACTGACCGCGCAGCAGAGGAGAGGCAACAACAACAACAGAGTGTCATTGACAAAACTGTAAAAGGCATCGACTCAAAGAGCAAAAGAAGAGTGTGGGAAACATGTTCACTTACAGATAAAACTTTGACACGGTTCATAAAGACGTGGATTCAACACTAGAATTTAACTGCGGCTGGTCGTGCATGTTGTTTCTACAGGAAGCGACATGTGTTTACTCTTTGTACTTTGTCTTTTATACAAGTAAAATGGTTCACGAATGTTGCCTGAAAAGTGTTGTTTTCTGTTGTCTGGCAGAACAGCTTTTCCATGACTTTAAAAACACGTATTACTGGCAAAGGCGTTCATCAAAGCAAGCGCTAAAAGCTCAGAATCACTTAACTCATTCAATATTTAGCGCAGTACTATCTCCATCTCCACACACGGGAAGTTTCAGAAACTTACAAGCCATATTTTTGTTGTTAGATGATTTCTTATAGTTCATCATGTTTGACCTGAAAGCTAATCACCAATGCTAATCATTGACGAGCATTTATTTGGATAAACCACAGCAACAAAGCCACATTTTCATTTTAAAATACAGCTGCACTTTTGTATTTGTTGTAAGTCAGCATTAGCTCACAGTAAAGATTAGGATTAGGACCTTTGGATTTGACATTTGTTTACTTTAAGACTAGAATCAAGATGGCTGCCGGTGGCGTGTGTGGTGGGTAGAGACATAAATGTATATATATTATATCAATACAACAGAAATGTCTTAAAATATATTAGTGGAGGTTTATTAGACAAATGTGAAATGTTTGTAAAATGATCCACAAAAGTTCAGAAATATCACCTTATACCCTTTATAGAAAGCTTAAAACATCAACATTTTTATTTCTAATTAGCTCTTTTTGTATCGTTCTTTACTCTAAACTATATACTTGATATTCAAATGTTGCATATCCTCAAAACAACATTCACATTATTATATTCTACATTTTGACACATTGCCCAATTCTAATTGTATTTCGTTCCCTTTTTGAGTTCTACTTTGAAACAAGTCTTGAGCAATGCCACTACATCAAAAAGAGTGGCCTTAAATTACACGAGCGACCGTGAAATCCCCAGAGACTCTCATTTCCTGTGTCTGGGAATGTCCCTTTTGGTGATGGACAGTGCTTGCTTACGCCAGCAGGTCCTGTTTAATGATGATTATTCACTTCTATTTTGAGTTATAAAAGAATCATTGGTGTTTATTGCTGAAATATATAATTCCTTGCCATTTAGTACGTGTTTGGACTTACTTGAGAGTCCTCCATCTTCTCCCTCCTCTTGACCTTGTGTGTTTCGTAATCCTCCATGAGAGTCTGCATGAAGTTTTTGGGGCGAGTCGACCCCGAGGAGTCCTCACTGCCGGCGTCGGACAGCGCTCCCTCAGACGGGGAGGGCGAGACCGGCGGAGCGGGTCGGACTTTCTCGATCTTTCCTGTACACAGCACGAAAAACAGCTCTTACTCTGGGAAATGGAATGAGAGAAAAATACCATCATATTCATGTGCAATTACTGTCGTACTCACATGCAATAGTGTCACATTCATGTGCATACAACTGATGAAAATAGAGTATTTATTTTACCATTATTATTATTATTAGTATTATCTTGTCTTACATTAGGTGTTTTTTATTTAATTTAAATTTTATTTTTATCTTCATTTATTTCCCCCCTCCATTCCTTATTAGGAAATGAGGTTTTGTCTATAGGAGCTTTTGTTTATAAGAGTTTTTGTTTATAAGAGTTCTTCTATTATTCTTCTATAAGTTATCTGTCCTTTTCCTCTGTATCTACCTGTGTTGCAACAATGAAATTTCCCCATGTGTGGACAATAAAGGCATATCTTATCTTATCTTATCTTAAAACCTTTAGTAGTGGATATTTTAGATTTAGTTTTTTCTCAGATTTAGCCCTTTATAACTGCCGAAGAACACGTTAAGGATTATAAGCATTATTTCACATGTTAGCATGATGTAAGCCATTGAAGAGTATTGGTTTGTTTGACATTTACACTTCAAACACTTCAAATTTAAAGACTTAAGTGTTAATCAAAGGCATTGTCTCCAGTCTATGTATTTGTGGCTATCAATGGTGATCCTAATCGGATCATTGGGTCTTCACATTTTAATACGTTAAGGATTATTATAGTCTTATAGTTCAAAAGGTATGACACAAAAACACCACACCTTAATAAAGCCTGAACAACGACTTGATTCAGTTACTAAGCCTGAATCACTCTTAATAAGTTATATTCTTAGTAAACAATTGAATCAAGTCTTTGTTCAAGGCTTATAAAAGTGTATTTGTCATTTAATCGCATCAAGGAACCATCTTCATTTCGCACTTCAAATTAATTAATTTGTCTTTTAAAGAATGTGAGAAGAGAACCAGATTTAGTTAACGCGTTCAAAAGATATCGCATATGTTGTACCACAATTTAAACTATTTTCTTCCTCAGAGTCTTTATGGTATCGAGCTCTAAAATAGTAAACATTTGGACAAACCCGGTGCCGTCTTTGCAGAGAGCGTGAGCCTGGTGGGCAGACTGTTACTCTTCATCTTATCCGCTGGACTTATGGTGGTCTTCTTCCTCACTGGCGCGCTGCCGTTACTCCCGCCGCCGCCGGACCTCACCACCACCGCGGGCAGGTTCTCCCTCTGCTTCTTCAGCTCCTCCTCCCTCTCCTGCGCCGCCCTGATCTCCTCTTCGATCATCGACAGGGTTCGCTGCTTCTTGGATCGCAGGCGGAACGGGCCGCTCGCCGGCTCCGCTTCCGGGGCTTTCGTCGCCGCCGCGGTGCTGCGAAGCTCTGCCGCCTCAGAGTATTTACTGAAATAGCTGAACTCTGGTTTGTCCGGGCTCGGCGGGGACGGGGGGCGGTAGACCGGGGTGGGCCTGGCGGTCGCCGGAGCTACCGGGGTGGGAGGCGCTCGGGCTATGGCGGGAGTGGACGCGGCAAGAGCTCGGGCGTAAGACGATTGGATTTTGATTCGCGGTCCGCCGTTTTTGGGTCGCTGTGGCGGAGATACCGGCTGAGAAGCTGGTGGAGAAGGCGTCTGGAGGTTGTCTGAACGCTTCTCTTGGACTTTGACTTCGGGGCTGGAGCAGACAGATGACTGCACGCTGTTGTCTGAAGACACCGGCAGCGGGCTACTGGACGAGGGCTGCTTGGAGGCGGGTGGAGACGCCGGGGCGCTCGAGTCGGAACACGACGTCGGCCAGTCGTTGCCGTTCTCGGCCGCCAGTGCGTGTTGGATGGCGCTCTCCACGAGAACTCCGGCGTGGTAGTTGAGATCGTCTTCGGACGGGCCTCCGCCGTTTTGTCCGTTGACGAGCGTGGTTGGTTGGGGAGTCGGCGGCGAGATTGGGGTTAGCGGCTGCGGAGTGGGCGGTAGGGAAGCGCCGCTGTCGGACACGTTATCCAAACTGTAGACGGTCGTGTCCTGCGAGCGGAGGGACAACTCGTCCAGCCCGGAGTCCGATTCCTCCGGAAAGCTGGACTGAAATTGGGCCTTCGCGTCTCCGTCTTCGGGCACGATGGTCATGACCGCCCGCGCGCACGTGAAGTCTCCGCCAATCCCCTCGTCCGACCAGGTCACGTGACCGTCCGCGGCCTCTGCGAGGAAGTCGCTGAAGCCCAGGCTGGTTCGGGGTTTGGAGAAGGGTTTGGCGGAGTAGATCTGAGGAGCCACGTCCTTCTTGTTCTCTTGGAGGAACTGCTTTCGGGCCGAACGGAAATCGATTTGCTCCTCAACGATGTCCTCCTTGCGGGTGAGCTGAGGGTCGAAGGTCACCATGGAGGGAGGGCTGTGAGGCTGTGATGAGACAATGTGGAGTGAAAAATCAGACCTGAGCTTTATTCACAGCAAATATCATTGTATAACTTCTTTGAATAGGACATAGAATAAAAGTCTTCCATTAATTACTAACAGTATCGTCTCTAATGTAGCAGATTTGTATAATTTTCAAACCATGACAGACTGAGCTAGTTTAGTTAAGACTGTTAATAGATACAAATGTTTTGTAATTAGATGAAGACAGAACAATCAGATTTTTTTCTCTTCTACTACACAAAAGGGTGCGTTTATCCTAGAAAGGGAGCAAACATGGCTGACACAAAATACTGAGATGCATTGTTGGACTACAATTCCAATATGTGTATAATATGTTTTAATATGACCAGAAATTAGTTTGATTACGACAAATGATTTGGATGAAAGTGCAGATCTTTACCTGAGTGTAAGTGTAGGGGTGACTCTGTTTCTGCTGCTTCCTCTCTTGGTATTTCTTTAAAGATTCAAGCTGCTCTGCATCCAGCTGTGCCTCCAGAGGAACCTTTCATGAAGCAAACACAAAGCAAAGAGATTATAGATCTAAGATTATCCAAACAGTTGGATATTTATAACGACTCAACTCAAACGTCATTGTAGTTAATTGCAGGCTGTACCTCTTGGGGGGGATTCCACCAGCGAGTGGCGATACCAGGGTTTTTCTTCACAGCCTGGTCTTTGATCAGCTCCTGGCGCTCTCGCTCCAACTCCTGCACCTGAGCCCGGCCACGCAAACAGAAGATGGGCAATTAACCACGAGTACACGCTGAGAATATGGCCTGAAATAATATCGTACAATTATGTAAGTAGGACTTGAGGAAGCCTTATATTTGTTAGAGAGAGTTTGTTTCGTGACCCATGCCATATTTGGTACTCTGTGGATAAATGGGCCATGCTCAGGGACCAATCTTGAGGATCAACGTAACCTAGCTAGATGATTGGCCTGCTCTGTATGTTTTAAATTCATGGAAGAAACAAGAGTTCCTACTAATCTCCTGTTAAGTCTGTTAAATGTGTATAATTTACAGTCTGCGGGTGTACATTAGCTTTGTAGTTATAAATATTTACATTTGTTCAATACAGAAAAACAGAAGCAGCTTATGCAGACAAGTCAAGGTCGGTACTCACTGCGCCTCCATTACTCAACCATCACTTGAAACACTTTTACGACATTGTAATGATGGATAATAAACGGGTCTCGGTTGCTTACCTCCTCTGTCGGCCGCCGCCTCGTCACCCTGACCGGCTGCTCGTCTCCGGGGGTGAAGAGCTTGGCGGGCTTCTTCTCCTCGTTAAAAGCCCTCAGTTCAAACTTTGGCTTGCTTTGGCCGTAGTCCTCATGTCCGTTGGTGTGGATAGGAGAGAGCTCCTCATGTGATTGGTGATTGACAGGCGAGCAGAAGGAGGGGCTAAAGCCATCCACGCTGATGGATTTGGGGTGCTCTGTCGAGTCGCCGTTGGTCGGTGTGTCCGAGGCAGCGTCTAACACCTGGTCCAAGTAGCAAATCTCCTGGACACAAATAAAAACGGTGATAAAAGGTGCTACTTATTCTCAAGCTGTCTTCTTATAGATCACTGATGTAAGATCTATGCACCATGTTTTACATTCCATCTCGACGGAAACAAGCAGGTGATGGATTTCCACAATCTATAACGAAAATGAGCTATACCAGGCTTTCAGACTGCTTCACTATATTCTAGTGGAAATCCAGTGGGGAGAGAAGGTTATTCGCAATTAATTGATTATTTAGATAATGTCAACACATTTTGTAATAAAAATGGGTATTGTTATCTGGACTATGCACCAACTTCAAAACATGCCATGTGCTGAGAGAAGAGGTTTTATGACTCGGACAGAGCAAGAATTACACTAAAATGACACAGGAAACATTTACATTTATGGCTCTGATTTAAATTCGATTTGTCTGCAAGTTTACTTGAATAAAATGTCCTGAAGTGGCATTATTTTTGCTTTATATGGGTCAAATTTGTAAAAAAAAGAAAGAAAAAAAAGAAATGCATGAAATCTCACTTTCACAGTCCAAACAAGTAATTGATTCATCGAAAGAATAATAGATGGATTAATTGAAAAAGCAAAATGATCTCTAATCCAAATATAAAGTCCAAAAAATATAACTTATAAACAGGAATAAGACATGCAGATTGGGGCCAGGCCAACAGAATAGAAGTGACCTATTGCACGGATTAATAAAACAAAGTCATTCTATAGTAAATCTCACCTGTACAACTTCAGTGTCAGGAGTTTCTTTCCGCCCGACTGCATTGTGGGACATGCTGAGGCAGCCATGTTGGATCTGCTGGCTCTCCAGTTCCATGGTTGCAGGCCTGTCAGTGATAACGCTGACCGACTCCTGGAAACTTACGCTCTTCAGGGCTCGCTCTCTGGGGACGGGGTCATTCACATCCTCGGCCGCCAGCCACGTGTTCTAAAGGCAAGAAGAAGAAAAAACATGCTTAGTAACTTGTGTAGAGACGGATAGTAGTACTGATTTAATAGACATGTGCAATAGAGAGAAATGTACATACAAGACATTATTATTCCACTTACAACATTAACTGCGTGCACTACCAAGACTGGAAATACTACTGTTTGCCACTAGAGAGCGCCAATAAACACAATAATGCCATTTGTTGTAGTTGAGAGCTGACTCTACGTCACATTCTTTTAATTCTGTCAAATAAACAGATTCAAACTAGGACCGTTGGCCTTTAGTCGTTAAGTCGATTATCAGTCGATTGCCTCTGACACGAGCATTTATATGAGTAAATTAAACATTTTACTAGGATTATAAAGCATTTGTATGAACTATTGCACATAGGAGATGGTATGGAATGAGTCAGCTGGAGATTTGGGTGTGAATTGACAATATATTCTGACAATTCACAAACAAATATGCCGTTTACTTTACATTTTCTGTTTTTTGGGGTTAAATATATGGTTGGGCGGGGTTGGTATATCTTTTGCTAATTCCACGCCCCATTTAGAAGATTACAGCCATATCACAAACATATGTTTACCTTTAATCAACAATAAAATCCATAATATTTGAAAGCTGTGCATGAAAATTTCTAAATTTAAGATGTTAACATTCGTTCGGTCTTGAAACAGTCTAAAATCCTGGAGTTTTGAGTCAAGTAACATGTTTAATGACACATTTTGGCTGGATTAATAAAGCAGTTGAATGGCTGTTATTGTCAATTATACTATGTTCAATCTTTAGCCACTTTTGGATGTTTCTTTAAAATAAATACATGACTGACCAAGATGTTTGGTTCATGCCCCCGTTTTTGCATTCTACAATCTTGACAACAATAAAATGAAATACATATTTAAGCTATGTCTGTACCATTATAGCTTTGTGAGGTGACACTTCCTTCCGACATAATTGGGTTGACAAGTTTAAAAATAGTGCTAGTGCATTGACGCTTTCATGAACAAACCCTGTGTTAAAGTCGCATTCCAAAAATACTGCAAAGCCAATCCACACAAACTTTTCTCCTTTTTACGGGCTTTTCTGCATGACGGCCTCTGGAGCGGGGCCACTGAAAAAAACCTGCAGCGGCCCCTGGTTTTACTGCCTGCCTGGATCTGTTTACGTCTATAAAGTGTTGTTGACCCGGTTCTTTGCAGCATGTGAAAGTGTGCGTGGGGATTTAATGAGGATCACTTGGTTGGTTTGGCTCAGTGTTCGCCTAAAACACGCACTCACATAAAAGAGGAAGTCGTCTTTTCACCGCATTTCACCTCCTGAGACACTGAGAGTCTGTTCCGGACGAGACCGGAGAGGATTCCATGACGACTGTTAAAATGGTAGTATATTATAGAGTGATGGAGTAAGGTGGGAACTAACTTAATACTTAAAATGTGCTTTTGCTTGAAAATAAGTGCATAAATATGATCTTACTGTGTGATAAGGACGTGTGTCTTGACGAGTAGAATGTAGAGTAATTCAAAGTGCTTTAATAGGATCAGTGGTATTATATGTTTACAGTTTCAGTTCCTGTATTAGATGTAGTTGTAGTAACGGAAGTAGCAGTTGCATTAATAGTTTTGATAATACAGTAGATTGGTTCTCATAACTTTGGACATACAAAGAAAAGACATTTTAAAGAAGATATTTATGTTTTTTTGGTACATGGTTAAAATCTATGACTCACGAAGATTAGTATTTTACATTTGGTCCAATTTGCACGGCTAGTTTTGCACTATTGTTCCAAATTTAGTCTGAATACTTTATCTTTAACACATTTTTTACGCATGGCCTTATTTTATCATAGTTTATATTTTATTCACTATTACTATTCATTGTTTCATGGCCGTTTCATTCTCATTCATTTCATTGTTCACTGACAATGGCACTAAACTTTTTCCTGATTCCTTATCCTGAATAAAAGAAAAGGAACATCCGGTTTAAAACCCTACAGCTGATTTAGGTAAGTTGTAAAATGCAAGTACGGATCAGAGGGAGTTAATTATTACCGGTATTATTCATTATTATTCAAAACATGCATGCGTCGCTCAAAATTAATCTTTGAAAAAGCAGAAGCTGTTATAATGGTGTTCTCAAAGTACATTTAGCATGATTTGTCCGTCTCCTTTAAATACTTTTTACTCTTGTCGTGTAAGTGCTGGTCTGGTTAAAAAGGCAACGATAGAAAGAAAATGGTAGAAAATGGTAGTTCATCCATTTGAAAGTCTTGAATTCTCTTTTCTTCACACTCACACCGACACATAACTGGCACATCCCTCCTTTCCTTCCTTTCCCGTTTCCTCCCGGAGCGTTGCCGTGCCGACACGCACCGAGGTCGGTCAAGTGGCCACACGGAGGACTACTCTGCCCTCACTTGCCTCTTCTTGGCTCAAGCATCCGAGTCTCCTCCTTCTGTACACTTGAAGATTACCGTCTCAAGTAGAAGACTCCCTTAAGGCTCAAGCCGTCGCAGTCACATGGGAATCAGTGACTTTATATCGCCGTACGATCATAAAAACAGCATCAAATAAAGAGATAAGGAATTGTGTGGAAGAACGGACTCATTATTTGTGATTCAGAATTGATTGAGGATCCAGTGGAAGTGCAGCATGTGAATGAAACAATATATTCAGTCTCCTGACACCAACAGCAACAAGGCCGTGATGGTTAAACATGGGTAAACAATACTGTAACCAGGGCGATATTTACAACAATTAATATCTCATGTTTTAAGATGATCTAAAAATCTTTGGCAATGAGGTAAAAAAAATGGGTCCACCGTTATAAAAAGTTACACTAGTTCTAGCTGGTTGATTATCCATTGTGCACAGGGTTCGACAAAGACAAAAAGGAATATCATTCCTTTTTTGAGATTATCGCAATGACAATATTCAGAAAATATTTCTTAAGTATCCCATCACATAAAACATGAAAAGACTATAAAATCAACAAAAAAAGTGCAGAAATGTCTTCTTTTTTTATGCATGCACTTTATTATTATTATTATTTTATTTTTATCTTTATATTTTTATTTTGTTTAATGTATTTATTTATTTTCCTCCATTCCCTATAAAGATATGAGAGGAGTTTTGTTAATAAGTGTTTTTTGTTTTGTTTATAAGAGTTCTTCTGTATCTACTGCGTTGTAACACGGAAATTTCCCCATGTGTGGACAATAAAGGATTATCTTATCTTATCTTTTTTTTGTAGCTTTAAAGTAGTTCACTATACTCGATATTAAACTTTTACATATCTCCAAACCTGGCCACTGTCCAGGGTGTATCCCGCCTAAGGCCCGAAGTCACTGGGATAGGCTCCAGTCACCCACGACCCCAAAAGGGAACAAGCGGTAAAAAATGGATGGATGGATGTCTCCAAACCAACAGTTGCGATATTATACATTCTTCAATCCCTCCCACCTCTAATTGTGCATGTTTTAGCTTCATACGGGAAACTAAAGCATTCAGACGACACAGACGTGAGGAGAACACGCAAACCCTCGATCATCTAACCACAGTTCAATCTCCAGCCTCAAGTTGACAGTGTTATTTCATGGCATGCGCAGCAAAACACACTGCCACAGCCCTACAGTGTCACAACATGTGTCCAGAGAACACAGTATAGATTTATAGATTTGTTCCATGCCTTTGTTTCCCCATTTCACGCTCCCTTCACCACATATCAACAAGCCTGATGATTTTGCAGCCTAATGTTATTATCAAGCGTGTGAGGACTGGCTTTGTCCTCTGCCCCGCCGCGGAGCTCATCACTTCTGTTATGCTTAATCCTGCCGCGCATTTTCAACAGTGTTCTGAAGGAATGCGTCCGAGCAGCATCCACCCAGGACAGTGTGGACGAGGAGCGCGGATCCTGTTACCGCCTGGAGAAACAGTCCTATAGGAATGTCTCAAAGGCAGCATTAATTTGACACACGTGCACGCGCAGAGTACAGGCCTGTGTGTGTGTTTGTGTAGGTGTGTGTGTGTGTGTGTGTGTGTGTGTAGGTGTGTGTGGTGAGCGTGTGTGTTTGTGTAGGTGTGTGTGTGTGTGTGCGTGTGTGTTTGAGTGGGTGTGTGAGCGTGTGTGCATGTGTGTGTGTGCGCACGCGTGTGTGTGCATGTGTGTGTGAGCGCGTGGGTGTGCATGTGTGTGTGTGTGTGTGTGTGTGTGTGTGTGCGTGCGTGCGTGTGTGTGTGTGAGCGTGTGTGTGTGTGTGCGTGCGTGCGTGTGTGTGTGTGAGCGTGTGTGTGTGTGTGCATGTGTGTGTGAGCATGTGTGTGTGAGTGTGTGAGCATGTGTGTGTGAGTGTGTGAGCGTGTGTGTGTGCGTATGAGCGTGTGTGTGTGTGAGCGTGTGTGTGTGCGTATGAGCGTGTGTGTGTGTGAGCGTGTGAGCGTGTGTGTGTGTGAGCGTGTGTGTGCATGTGTGTGTGTGAGCGTGGATGTGCATGTGTGTGTGTGAGCGTGGGTGTGCATGTGTGTGTGTGAGCGTGTGTGTGTGTGTGAGCGTGTGTGTGTGTGTGCATGTGTGTGTGTGTGTGTGTGTGTGTGTGTGTGTGTGCATGTGTGTGTGTGCGTGTGCATGTGTGTGTGAGCATGTGCGTGTATGTATGTGCGTGTGTGTGTGTGGAGAGTGTGTTGTGTCTCCAGTAGAGGTGCTCTGACATTCCTAGCATAACTGCATGTCCTCAAAGCTGCTCTGGACTTTAATGCTCGTGATGAAGGGCACTGTGCAGAAGTGTCCAATGTCAAAGGAATGTTTAAAATTGGTTTCTTACAAACAATTAAACTACAATAAACACTGCTAGCCCTGAACATGTGTCATTCAGCTTCATAATCATGTACAATACTGTCATATTCATGAACAATACTGTCATACTCGCAATACTGTCATATTCATGTGCAATACTGTCATATTCATGTGCAATACCGTCATATTCATGTACAATACTGTCATATTCATGTACAATACTGTCATATTCATGTGCAATACCGTCATATTCATGTACAATACTGTCATATTCATGTACAATACTGTCATATTCATGTGCAATACCGTCATATTCATGTACAATACTGTCATATTCATGTGCAATACTGTCATAATCATGTGCAATACTGTGACTTAATGTCAATCATCCTGGTGCAATATTTACGTTCCATATAACAGCAGTAAATAAGAGTGTTATCATTATTTTTATTAAGAGTATATGTCGGTGTAATCCCTCATTCGTCCAGGCGTGTTCCATAGTAGAAAAAGCTTCAGTTGTAGTCATCTGGACTCAGTTAGAAAAAATAGACGTTTCGACTCTCATCCAAGAGTTCTCGACCTAAATTCTTTTATTGACAATGACTCTTGGATGAGAGTCGAAACGTCTATTTTTTCTAACTGAGTCCAGATGACTACAACTGAAGCTTTTTCTACTATTAAGAGTATAAGAGTTTTTCTACAAGAGTTTCTCAGTTTTTTTTTTTTTTATATACTTCTGTGCCTAATCTGTGTTGCAAAACTGGAATTTCACCATTGTAGGACAAATAAAGGTCAGCTTATCTAGTTTTAGAGTGAGCTTGAGCGTTGACAGAACTAGTATAAGACCTCATGGTGACAGTGTTTTGTGTTGAAACTTACGTCTCCTCATCGTGGTTTTGAAATCCGAATCAAGTATTTAACCTTTTCTTTTGTATTAAAAAGAAAACAATTGAAATTTTGGGTCAATAACTAAACAGAAGATCTGGCTGCTCAACTTCAAAAGACAACACTACTAAGTTACAATGTTGATCCCTTATCCATGATATGCCAAGACAAGACAAGACTTCATTGTTTCATTCATAATAAAATCAAGAAATCTTAAAAACTTTAACCACAGCATTATATTGTCCCATTTGAGCTTATTTAAGTTAAGTTCATCAACATCCAATAACTTGAAGCAAAGATCAGTGTCATCTAAACCAAACCTTTTTCATATTTTCTTGTTTTAATGATATTGATGTCAAAATATCCAACAGAAACATTATTAAGGATGTAAAAGGTACGATAATTTCAAATACCCCCTGTAAACCCTAAACCAGCATCTGAATACTAAACCATTTAAACGATTACGCTTGTATTGCTTACTTAAATACATAGACATGAACGGGAGGTCAGCTCTATTACAACCTAGCATGAAGGATTTGTGCCCAAAGCCAGGATTAGTTTTTCCAAACATCCATACAGCGTGTTGTTTTACAGCATAAACCCCGGTATTATGTTGAGGTTCAGATAAGACTGTTGTACTCCGAGCTTTGCCCCAGGGTTTATGGCTAGACATGTCACAAGATGCAAGTGAGCGCTTACAATCAGAAGTGATCCCAAGTGCACCCAAGTCAAGACGTAATGACTAAAGCTTTAATTGCATTGAAATTTTGGGCTGGTTTCCAACTCGTTCCCGACCCGTCTGGAAATGTTTAGAGTCTCACTGTTACCCACAAAGTCACAAACACACACGTATGAACACAAAGTCACAAACACACACGTATGAACACAAAGTCACAAACACACACGTATGAACACAAAGTCACAAACACACACGTATGAACACACAGATGACACACACACATGAACACACAGATGACACACACACATGAACACAAAGATGACACACACACATGAACACAAAGATGACACACACACATGAACACACAGATGACACACACACACATGAACACAAAGATGACACACACACACACACACATGAACACACTGATGACACACACACACACACACACACACACGCACACACACACACACACACACACACACACACACACATGAACACACAGATGACACACACACACATGAACACACAGATGACACACACACACACACACACACATGAACACACACTGGCTCCGTGCCTGAGCCGTGGGGGGTTCACTCAAAACGACAAGTATTTACCAGTTCAAATGAATGGCCAGTGACCCGACTACAAGAGAGATTTCCTGCATTACTCAGTGTAAATCACAAACTCTGTGGGTAAAACGTGGTATAAATATGTAAAGCACAAGGACATTGAAAGGGTGGCATGTTCTTAGGATGAAAATATATCATTCAAATGCGGTCGGCAGGTTTATTTATGCTGTTGGAAAATGTACTTTTTACCGACAAAAAACATTTTAAATTTTTTTTTATTTATTTTTTTAGTAAAGCTGTATATTTTTGTGAAATTGGGTCCAGTACCACAATAAACTATTCAAGTAAACAACATTAAACCTGATTCAACACGTTTTGGCACTTAAAATGATTAGAAATGGGGATGAGAGAGAAGGGAGGACATGCAGTAAAATGTCAGAGTGGGATTCGAACTTGCGACACATGGAGCCTGGAAAAGTTATTGGAACATTTTTGGAAATGTAATTTTCAGTCAACTTTTAATGTTGTAACTTTTGATAACCATCTTTTTGAAGCAAATATATCATGCTTAGTCCTAGATGGTCAATATATCAAAATGTAGCTAATATTGTAAATGTGGTTTTGAAGATAAGATAAGATAATATATTCCTTTATTGTCCCACATGGGGAAATTTCATTGTTGCAACGCAGGAAGATACAGAAGAAAAGAACAGATCACTTATAGGAAGTTTGAAAAACACTCTCAGTAGAAGATCTCCTACAAACAAAAACTCCCATAGACAAAATCCAACAAGGGATGGAGGGGGAAAAATAATAAAGATAAATACATAAATATCATTGCATGTGATCACGACAGTAATTGCACATGAATGTGTTTCACGACGGCACATAGATTGGATGGAACATATGCAACATTTTAATATTGAATATATCGTTTAGGGTAAAAAATGCCACCAAAAGAGCTGATTATAATACATTCAAACACATTTTGTAAACATATTTTACACATATTGTCTTAAACTGTTATTCTTTGTGATTTGAATGCATTTTTCCTGCTGTGTGAAGCACTTTGAATTGCCTTGTGTATGAAAACTTGCCTTGCCTTATTGTCTGAATATCATTATCTCCCCATGAAATATTAAGTTATTTGTTTTGGTGGAAATGGCCCAGTCCTACTTAGTCCTATCATTAACATCCGACTTAAGAATTCAAAGACACACACACACCTTTTCCCTCTGGCCACAGTCAGAACATCGCTCAGAAAACATTGCTCATCATGACACAGTCGAGTAAAGTCACCGCACATTATGTCACGTTACCAAAATAAATCCACGTGAAACTTTCCATTCAAAAGACCTCCAACACCGCGGCATTGTGATTAAACACGTGTCCCCCCTTTAAATGTAACGGCAGCGCAGGTTTACGCAACTCCTTTCCATTTCCCGCTTATCCACATATTTGCCATGCCTGTTCTATCAGCAGATGTGTCCGACCCTCCATCACACACGTACAAGCTTCCAAACACAACCCAACGGGGCCGTCTCCGTTTCCTGCTGGCAAAACTCGATCCCGTGTTGTAATTAGAGACCGAGGCTTCTTCGGCGCGGCGTCTAGATCTCTAAACAGTGGAGCTTTGAACGCAGGCCAGGCCGTGCTGCTGCTTATTTATGATTTCAGCCGGTCGGGAGAACACTCCGGGGAGGCGACAGTAAATGTGCTGACACGGCCAAACAAGTGGTATATACGGCCCAACGTCAGGAGAGCTGCACGCAAAGTGGCATGACAAAAACAGAGATGGGTGGGCTGACACGGAGGCTCACACCTGGGATGAACATTAGCGAGTGAAGTCAGCACAAGTGTCACAAGTACAGTAAAGTCTCCACAAAGCAGCGTCCCTTAGCTTTGTTTAGTGCACTGCAGTGTGCCAATTTTTTTATTTTAGAAAAGGGAAATAGCCAGAATGTAGAGAGGCACGATTTTTAGAGGTGTGCAAATTTTTGTGACTTTTCGTCAATGTTCACTGGGTGAAAAATAGGGGGGTTGGTCCCGAGAAGAAGAAGAAAGAATTAAAGCCGCAAGCGGCATCCAACGGCCCTCGCGGGCCGCCGGCCTTCCGACTCTGCGCTTTCGACTTGATAAAGATGGCGCCCTTATTGTGTGTTGAATTAAAAAAGAACTTGACAGACGGCGACACATTGGACATGGCCAATCCAGTGCAAATTAACACAAGTGTCAGTCAAATTTGCTGCGCCGCCGCACAGAGACCGTAGCACTTGGAGTAAAAATATGGATAACTTTTGATGCCGCGCTTGTGTAGATGATATTTCCCAAAGTAAAGCTTGATCGAGCTATTGCCCACGGAGGAGTTTGTTAAAGTGTGAAGCGTAAATGTGAACATTTCAAGGATTTGGCGTTTTTCCCATTTGTGACAGTATATTTGCAGCTCCACGGCACAGAGACCGTACCACTTAAAATCAAAATATGAATAACTTTTGATGCCCCGTTTGTGTAGATGATTTCCCCAAATATGAACTTGATCGAGCTATCGCCCTGGGAGGAGTTCGTTAAAGTGTGAAGCGTAAAAATGTGGTCATTTTAGAGATTTCGCTGTTTTCCCATTTCTGACATATATTTGCGGGTCCGCCACACAGAGACCGTAGCACTTAGAATCAAAATATGGATACGTTTTGATGCCCCGCTTGTGTAGATGATATTCTCCAAATATGAACTTGATCGGACAATCGCCCTAGGAGGAGTTCGTTAAAGTGTGAAGCGTAAAAATGTGGTGATTTGAGCGATTCAACGATTTTCCCATAAGGATAACATGGTATGTTTCTGTCATCGCTACGACTACGCCGTAAAAATTTAGGCGTTTTTGTGATTGGCTTTTGTGATCGGGACGGCAAAATAGAATTTTGGGTAAAGTTTAGACAATTTTGGTAAAACTAATTTTTGACCTTCAATGTTAATTTAAAGGTCACTCTGTAGGGGGCGCTATCGCGGCCATTTCAATTTTGTCAGCCTAAACTGGTCCAAACTAGAAAGTTTAACAACTGATTCAAATTTGGTCATAATCGGACTGGTTTTGATCAAATGGGAGCAATTTTTAGATCTGCAATATTCCAAAATAAGTTGTCCAACTTTGTGGCTGCGCCGCACACAGACCGTAAAAGGTATCTCATAAAATTGGATAACTTTAGATGCCCCACTTGTCCAGAGGACGTCCGCCGATTTTGAAGTCGGTGGGCAAAACGCCCTGGGAGGAGTTCGTCAAAGTTTGACGTGAACAAAATGGCTAACACAGCGTGTTTTCATTTTCAAAGGAAGATGGCGGCCATAGGATAAGTCTGGGGGCGTGGCCACAATAATATTTTTTTTTTGTCGTCACGAGAGGAATGCGTGTCCCGAATTTCGTAGCTTTACGCCAAAGTTGACCTCGGGGCGTCTCCCATAGGCGCAATGTATTTTGACTTTTGTCGGTGGCGCTGTCGCGCCATTTTTTGACGGAAAAAAAAATGGCCCAGAAAAAATAAAATTTTTCGCCGATTCTGAATTTTGGGCAAAGTTTGGTGAGTTTTTGAGCATGTTCAGGGGGTCAAATTAGAGCTCAAAGCGCTGAAGAAGAACAATAAAAAAAATAAAAATAATAATATTTTTAGCAAAAACAATATAGCCGTTTCCACTATAACAACAAATTATACATCGTTTGAAAGCTCTAAGCCTTCCCGATGCCGCCATGGGGTGGAATCATCATTACGAGCGCTTACGCGCTCGTCACTCCCTATTCCGTCGGGATGCCCCGCCCACTCCCCATAGACTTCCATTGATTTGAGCAGATACAAGCATGGCCCATGCCTGCGGCATAGATTCTCGCGTACGAGACGATGCCAGGAGGGTTTTTGGAGGAATGCAGCGCTTCGCGCTGCTGTTGTCAACAATTAGTGAATGGGCTACGCCCATTCACTAATTGTTGACTATTTCTGTCATAGCAGGAGTAAGTATGCATGATCCATGCCTTCGGCATGGGCTAGTTCACTGTACTTGCCAGGGGCGACGGGGTACCAAACATGCGGGCTGCGCCCGCATGTTTAGTTCAGACAGTTGCAACGCTGCCTTCGGCAGCGTTGCGGGAGCAATAGGCCCTCCGCCCTGCTGGGGCTCGGGCCTAATAATATTCCGATGCGAAAACAATGTTTCCCATTTTCCAAATATCATAAACTATATATTTTCGGAAAGCGCTCGCGCTTTCCTACCTCATGGTGTGGGACCCTTGTCACTGACGGGTACTTTCGTTAATTTTAAGTGGGCTCCGCCCACTTTGTGTTTTTGGCCCTCTATACAGTAATAATGTTCAATTTTTGCATTACATGCTTATATGCACGGAACATGCAAGAGATGGGGAACGTATTCGTGAGCTACTTAGCGCAAATGAGTGCTTTATATGGGGATGTAAAGTGCTCGTTTAGTGCGCACTTTTGCACGGGCTTCGCCCGTTTACAACGGTAATGTTCCATTTTCCTACTACTAATTAGTATGCACGGGGCGTGCGTGAGTGGAGGAGTGCGTTAGTGAGTGTTTGGAAGTGGGCGAGCGCTTCGCGCTTGATTTCGTGCGCACTACGTGCGCACTTTCGCAGCCGTGCTTCGCACGGCCTTACGAGATTAATAGGCCTCTCGCCAGCTTGTGGCGCTCGGGCCTAACTAGAACAGAACCGAGACTAAACCAAAACTAGAACAGAACCAAGACTAAACCAAAACTAGAACAGAACCAAGACTAAACCAAGACTAGAACAGAACCAAGACTAAACCAAAACTAGAACAGAACCAAACCCATACGACATCAGGACTAGTATCAAAAGTATCACAAATCAGATACTAATCAATAAAACTACGATTGAAACAAGATACTTATTTGAATAAGTATGAATACTGGGGGAAAAAATCATAGACAAGACTGACTCTTTTGTAGAATGATCCTGAGCTTTACCAAATTCTAGTATAAATAGACATGGTGACATAAAGAAAGTTGTTCATTGTGGTATAGAAAATGGCATCGAAATAGAGTTTGAATTTAAACTAACTAAACAGGGCTCAAACCAGGACCAAGGAAATAACTTTATGTATATGACAACGTATAAGATTTGTGTACTTCTTTCACTGCCTGGTCACTTAAATACACAGTTTTAACCTGGTCTTTACATTCAAAAAATAAATAAATCCACAGCAATTCAATATTTGACAATACATTAAGACATTACAATACTGTCAACACATTCATTTAGTCAGTACTTACATGGCTAACATCTGCCAAAAAAAAGAGAGAAAAAAGTTTATTCCAAAACCAAGAAACTCCTCCAGTAATGGCACTATTAGAAAAGACGTGTTATATTCAAGTCTTGAGCGGTGAGTGTTGTGTCCGGTGCAGCGCTGCGTTGGACCAGATTGTGGGAGTGCCGGACTTTTTCCTAGCCAAGCCTTTTCCTCGCTTTCTCCTCCTTTTCCTGCCTCCCCCTCTCCTCTCCTCTCCTCCACAAAGCCTCTCCTTTTCCAGCCACATTCCTGCCGGCTGCTTGCTTGCTAAGCCGTGATGTCATGGACTAACTGTGTGTTTTTGGGAAGAAGCGCTCATTTCTCCAGATGTAGAGGCTGGAGCGAGAGTGGATATCCTCCGCTTTTGACTGCTATGAATATATATAACTTTTGACACCTGTGGATCATTTCGTTCTACTTGGGATATTTTAAATTGTAATATTGATCGAGAACGGCGTAATAAAAGAAACAAGTTTAATTTCACAATGAAGGATGGCGACAGTCCACTTCATTTGTGCTAAAATGGCTAAAACGACTGAATCTGAGTCCAGACACTAATACGAGAAACTGCCTCGGACAAAACAACCAATCAGAGAGCAAGGAACATTCAAAGTGACAGCTGCATAATCAAGATTCTGCATATAATTAGACAAATAAATGAATGAATGAATGAATGAAATACCTTTTTTGATTAGTCAAATATTCTGCAGAAATGATGAAAGACAGGACATTGGATACCTATTTCTAACAATAAATTCAAACATAACCAACTCAAACCAACAAGTCTTACATCATCACAGGCCAAATGTAATAAAGTGCTTTGATTGGTTCAAGATTCCGCGGACACTGCTGTGAAGTGAAGGGATTCCAGACCCTTCCCCGATAATGCCAGAAACCCACTTAAAGTTGGACGTTTTGGAACAATTCAAGATGTTTTCATTCACAAAACGTACCAAAAAGTTGCAAGAGTCATCGTTCACAAAGAAATCCCCCAGTACAAATGATAAAACTATGGCAGATTAACTGTATCTCGTTACTACCTGGCCCTGCTGCAGTGCACAAAGCCCCCTGTGTGCGAAAGTGACCAAAAACATCCCTGGCCCGCCCTGCTCCTCCCTTCCTGTGTCAGCCCCAGGACCTGTGCTCTGACCTGTGCTCGGCGTGTGACTGGCTCCCTTTAACCTTCTGGATTCTGAGCCGCACAGGTACAAGGACAAAAGAACCATGCATATGTCGACCGCGGCGATGAAGAGGAGACGAGTGAGGCTCGGTCGGATTGGGTGGTGATAAGAAGGCCAATGGTATTTCCAACTGTCGTCATAAAAATGGGATTTGGGCTACTGTTACAGAAGGAACATGGAAAATGAAAGCAGCGACTAAAGCGAATCGGATGATAATGGAGCGAGAAAGGGCTGGATACCGTTATAAGGCCAATCAAATTTCCAAAGCAATTTCAATACAAAGGAAAACACTCAGTTCCAATTTGAATACGTCAAACATCATTTAAAAACACATGGCTTTATGAAAATGATGGTGCTATTTTTATTGTTCTAAGGTCAAGACATCAAGTACTTGTATCGTAGGTATTGTTTAGGTTGGTAACAGACCAAATTCAAAGATACCCAATACTATAGCAGGCGGATACCGGACTCTGGATGTATAATTGGTTGACATCAGTGTTCAATAGTTGTTCGCAATGTAGAGGGATAACACAATCCCAATCATACCACTTTAATCATGCCATTTGCGTACTAAAACAACAAATGCATTTTTATGGTTTAAGGGATCTATGAGGAAAACTGCATTTGGAGTTGACGATTGGAGAATAATGGCTCCTTCCACTTGGTTCATTAATCTGTCAATGTTTAACGACGCAGCTTTCTTACTATGGTGTAAAACAGATTTACATGAGGTTAACAGAGACATTTCACACAGAGTTTTCAAAGTGTCTCATAAAATCTTAAAATCCAGCACCATGTTGGCAGCTAAAATGAAAAACAAAACCAAACAGAACTTACTGTACTGTTAGTTTGTCAGCACTGGAAGTTCATGGTCAAACTCAAGGAACTTAAAATTCCCTCAACTGGAAATAAATATAAAAAATCCAGTGATCTGTTAATTGAAGGTGTAACATTTTTGGTTGAACTGAATCGTTTGCACATGTGGCGGTCCAGATGAGGACACCTGTGTAGTCCTGGTCTGGCCGGGTCACAGGGTCAAGCCAATGGAAACGGGAGCTGACCTCAGTCACGGTCCACTTTCTCTTCTTACAAGGACCGAACATATCTGCGAAACACTTTCCTCCAATTACGCAAGAGCTCGTGTGATCGGCCCCTAAATGAGGAAACATTTAACTGCTTACGATTATAACTGACAAGATATTTATCAAGGGAAATGAAAACACATAAGAAGTGATATGGTTGGTGCAAGTAACAGGTCAAAGCTAACAACAAAGCAACAAATGTGTGTGTTTTTATGTATACATACAATTTTCTTTTATATTGACCTAACTGCACAACAATTTTCACTGTCAGTTGTATCAGAAAGCCTTTTTTTGCCCAGCCCGAGGTCGATTTGCTACTGCTAACTATCGCCAACATGCTTTGTACCTCCATAAAGAGTGGATCTATTCAGCTGCAGCTCACGGCGGCTGGAAACACCTTGGACAGGTCAATGGTCGTTTACAAAAAGAAACAATAGCCCTGAATGTCTGGGCTGTGAACTGGACATATGGTCAATGAACTTTCTCTTGTAAACCAACTTACAACCACGAGCGATGCTAAAACAGCTGTAAGTGGTCTGACACATGAACAGGGCTCGGTGTTGTTAAAAGTACCACTGAAAGACATTTAGTGCCTGAAACTGGTACCACTTCCTTACCTTTTGATACTTTTGATAAATGTTGTATTCTTAGATTCCCAACTCTACTAATGTACATTTAGTAGTATCTTTCGACTGCGTTTAAGAGGTAGACCGTTATTAGGACATAACCAAAATGGCTGATGCCTCAGAGTTAGTCTCACGTCTTTGGCCTCAAGTGCGAGTCAAATCCCAATTCAAAGAGAAGCAAGGCCAAGTCCTATGTATCAAGTTTCAAGGCCTTTTGAAGTCTATACCAAATGACCAAAAATAAAAAAGCTCTTCAACTCACTGGGCTCCAGGTCGAGCTCCGAGCCACTGACATTCAAGTCCATGTCCGGTTGAACGGCTCCAATAAACTGAGACGTACTGAATTATGATACATTATGACACCGTGACACCATTACCGCTCTGAAATCAAATCACAATTAGACAATTATCATATCATCCGGCCCTAGCTACAAAGAAATTCAGTGCAAAAATGAACAAAAAGATTACTGTTTTTGCTAAATGTAATAGTTCTACACATTTTTCAGTTGAATGGTTCCAGATTATGATTAGAGCAGCGTAAATGCAAGTGCTGTCAATGCACTGGTACCGGAAAAACAAAGACAGCCCTACACACCAACAACTCATGGAGGTTTCCAAGACCCTGAAAAAAACGTGTGCCATATAATGAGGAAAAATCGGTCACAGGAAATTGGGACAGTAACCCAATTATCACGCTCGCTCTGGGGACGCAGGTTGTAACACACTTTCGTGAATGGACGCGCGTAAAGGGTGAATGACATTTAAAAGACGGAGATGTTGCTTTAATGGATGTGACGGCTGCGATGCTGCGTGCGGCTGAGATCATGTGCATGTACGGAGAACTGGGTCAAATACTGCGGGTCTATAACAGTCAGTGCCCGAGGGTGGCTGGAGGTCAGCTCATCAGGATTGATCACAAGCGGGAAATGGCAGACAAGCGACATTAGAACGTGCCTGGAAACGTCGAGTTTGCACGTGCCTGAGGAAAGTATGGCTACATTTGTGTTTGCAATTAACAAGTATGACCTCATTGATGAACTGAAATTTGAAAATAGATGAGACAGTGGCTGAAGTGGAAGCGTGATGTGTTCTTGTGTGTAATTCACCCATCGCGAGCGTGTGAGTGATGACGGCTGGAAAGGATGTTGGCGAGGGCTGTAAGCGTTTGGTTGCTTAGTCAGTCAATCGTTCGACAAAAAAAGATGTGATTGGGGTTGGCGTGAACAACAGCTGAAGGGAGATGGTGAAGATGCAGAAATTTTGGGCGTGACCAGTCTGTTTCTTCAGCCTGGGCAGTAAGGTTTTTCCTCCTATCGATTGATCACGATTTTTTTTATTCAACTTTATCTCAGTGGGAACAAATAAATATGACTTTCTTGAACATAAAACTGTATAATCTGAGCCATTGTTCAATTTCTTTTCTTTTTTTTTAAACGTCTTCCTTCAAAGCAAAGCCATAATTCTGCTTCAAAAGATTGTCCGTAGACCTGAACTACAAAGAGATCATTGACAATAACCGTAGAAAGGACTGAATCTCAATCGTAGCGGAAAACAAAGCTATACAGCAGCTCTTTGAGAAGCAAAGAGAAGAAATGTAAATCCAATGTTATAGATCGACTACGTACATGCAGTCTATACAAACTACCAAACACAAATGGGTCAAGAGCAATACAAGACTTCTACTCCTCTGTGGAAACAAACTGCTGCTCTATGGAAGTAAATGATTATAACCATCGTTCTGAGACTAATCCAATCACAAGCAAAGATCATCATCATCATAATTTGTCTGGCATGAGCGGCCTTTAATGATGGTTCGCTGAAGGTTTCTCACCAAAAATACCCACATCCCACTGGATCAAGGAGATATTGAAGAAGATTTACTGTCTGTTGTAAACACACATTAGATGAAGTGACGGCAGAAGCGAGGAAGCACACGATTGGACCGAAGCCTATCACAAACAACAGCCTTAAGCAGGAAACCAGAAATCCCTGCTAATTTGTATCCACGGAAACAATTCTCAGCACAGGAAATACAAAGCATGGACATGGACGCCAGCGCAGGCGCAGTCTCGACCAGCAGACGACCAGCAGACGACATACTATAAGAGACAGGTTAACTGGCTCCGATTGGCTGCTTATCACTGTGATACTCGCCATGTTGCTTTTCATTGATTTATAAAGGGATTAATTGCTGCATGTAGTCTTAAGCTTTCATCAAATACACTCAAAATCTTGTGTCTAAAAGTAGGAATGTCAAAACTTCTAGTGCTAGTATTTGAGCAGTTATATTTTCTTTGGAGTTTTACATTAGTTATTGTCATCCACCAGGACCGGACCTAGCATTAGTGGTTAGCTCTATATTCAGACACATTTAACTACTCCATGTATATGAAATACCTAACACAAACAACTGCTCCAAAACAACTCTAATGAACTGACATCACGAACAAAGCAAAGAAAGCTCAACACAATCACCATCAAAGCATTTTTCACCTCCCAATTGCCCAAGAGTTTGGCCCAACAGCCAGGCCTGGATCATGTTTAGATGCCTTTTGAGTGTTTGAGTGTTGCAGAGGAATGTGCTGCATGTCCGGACTCACGGTAACTATCGGTCCCGAAGCTTTCCATGACATATTCACTTTGAAAAACCCGCAACTTCTAAACAAAAGCCCCTCAAGAACAAAGAGCCCCAACGCTCGCTGGAGGGAGAGTCTGCGCTGAATATATATATGCTCCTCTGCACTCTTGTCGAGTCAGTTAGGTGTAGATCGCTCTGAGCACAAGAGAGGCAGTGGCAATGAGAGTTTAAAGTTGATCTATAACTTCCAGTACAAGAAGTACAAGAAGTCGCTTTTACGGTTAAGATTTGTTTGTTTAAATAGGATGACGTGCTACATTTCTAACCTTAGCAAACACAGAGAGAGACAATAGCGTGGCAAGCGATTGTAGAGAGTATTAAAGTTAATTTATCACAACAAGTTACATTTAGCAGGCTGATAATGTGAGACAAAAAAGCAGGCAACCAAAGTATATGCAGTGAGAGGCACAACATGTATCGATCGATTTGTCAGATTGTCTATAGAAAGTCCATCCTCTTTATACAGCCGAACGTTTCCTAACCTCCGTACATGGCTGATAGAACACGGGTACTTTTAGGTTCATTTTAAATCTCTATTCCAGAGGCGGTGCTATACAATACCACACCAGTGTGCAACTTTGTATTGCCATTGTATTGTGACGTCTATTTAGCACAAGATTTATAGGCACAGACTCCCGTGGGTATTTTTTTAGGTTTCAATGTTCCTTTATTTGATCTCATTCCCCATTGTTTTCATCAGCCTGGCCCGGGTTATGTAATGTGTGCAGCCATGTCCTGCTGTTAATCAGTCAGAACAAAGTACAAACGTTACCACTGCTGCCTTTACCAGTCAACCAATTCAAAGGCAATACTTATTCACTGCTCTGATAGTCACATATGGCAAAGATATATTTGTATATGATCAACTCTAACGCAGGGCCCGCATATTGATGCTAAGTTGTAGTGAAGGTCAAAAAATAGCATTGAGATAATATTGATCAATGCTTGAATAATACAGTTTCTTATTATAAAAAATCCCAAATATACAAAGTTTTGACGGACACAACGACACAAAATTAAATAAGAACTATGAGAAAATGTATATTTCATCTAAATTGGGTCATAAACAGGGGCAGCCAAGTCTTCAATATCAAAACTATGATATTATAGATACCGATACTAGCACTAGTATTAAAACCTTACACTGCACATAGTATCAAGTTAAATTTAAAGTTCACATTTAAAGTTAAGAGGCTTCATATTCAATTGCACACATTTGTTTTTCAAGATTTGGCAGAAATATTGTCCAAAAAAAAAAGAAGAGTGTTGCATCACGCACCTTAGTGTTAATAAAGTAAATCATAAAATTAAAATTTTTCAAGCCCTTAATGTTGAGTGGGTGTAAATGAATGGAAAATCAGGATTGTAAAGCTCATAGACGCACGCTTCAGTCTGTTCAAGGACTGACATTGTGTACCAACATTACAACAATAGATTAGATGTTACTTGTTACCATTTCAGAATCTACAAAATGTGCTTTCTAGAGATACCTTTATCACGCCAAGCTACTGCAACCAAATGGCCACGAATCATATCAAAATACCCTCTGATGTTGCGTGATGAAAGCTAAAACACTTATCATTGCTTTGTATTGTGAGTCAGTGGCCTACACAATACCAAATCTTAATGCAAAGACCCTTTTCCTTCATTAGTGATGTGCTCCGCCCTCAGACCGACATGTGCTAATCACCCGTCTATTTACAGAGAGCAGCTGATTAGCACTGCAGCAGTTTTGAGACTGAGGACGCAGCACGGAGTCACTGGGCAAGAACACAGCAGCGAGCAAAAACGCAACAGCTATGCAAAAAGCTCTAAATTATGTCTATCTCCATATCTCTTGTATTTATTCAGAGAAAGTCCCTGCATGTATTTTACTCCAGATAACAAAAACATGTAAAACAGATTGATAACCAAGGAAATTCCAATCTTTTGCTGAGATCTTTATTCCTACACATCTTCCTTATCACAACTGACAGGGTTTTAACCTCTGCTGTGTTTTTCTACTTTTCTCAGTGCCAAAGAAAAGCCCCACTATTTTGAGACATGCCTTTATTTGGATACAAACCAGGAGCAGTTTCCTGATCATAAATGAGTGATTTACGGCAACGCTGCTCCTGGTAACTTTCAGGACATCTTCATTATCTACTCCATTTGAGTTTAGTGGTTTCTTGCCATCCACCACCACTAAAAAAACATAATTCATTCAACTACCGGTAAGAGTCTTAATTATTGTGGTTAACATTTTGTGGAGATCCATAATGGGGCGACCACATGAGTTTACATGGCCGAAACGTCGTTCTATGTTAATAAAGCCAATACAATTGCTGTATGGGAATGTCAATTTGCAGATTAGATTAATAAAATGAAGTGAGACAATGTTCCCAAAAAAAATGTCAAAGTTTTTTTTTTTTTTCTTCCCTCAACAAATGTCTGAATGAAAAGCATTTCCTCCTGAACAAGAGGGAAAAGAGTCACTATATTTTCGTTATTAGAAGACAGAATGGTCTATATCGATTCCTGGTCATGATAATCTATAGGCTTTAGCAAGACATTATAATCAAGTTTCAGTTATTTCTAATAGTAAATTAGCTCTAAATAACAGCAGGGTCGGGTTCTTTGCTGGGATCATTATGTTATGTATAAAGTGTTACCATGTGAAGTTACTATAATCATACTAAAGGAGTAGACTGAAATCTGAGACTGAAATCTGAGACTGAAATCTGAGACTGAAATCTGAGACTGAAATCTGAGACTGAAATCTGAGACTGAAACCTGAGACTGAAATTGGCGTCGCAGTTTAAAAAAAAAATAAAAAAAATACAGCCACCGGTGTCATAGATCAACACAATATACAGTAGCATGCAAAAACAGAATACATCTTCTTCATAATCCACTTTGTTCAGATCATGTTAATGTTCATGATACCAATACCGCAATTTACTCGATATTCTAATTTTGCAATTCTTTAAAACAACTAGGGATGTCATGATTATAAAAGGGACTATTCAATACACAATGTAATCGTAAGAACTAACATTGAGCAACTCCAGTTCAATCTATATTCCAAAAAAATCAAACCACATGTAAAGTACTTTTATATCTGGCTGTTTACATGACAATATCATCACTTTTTCATAAAAAAATTTGGTCATTACGAAAGAAAACAAGTTAGGATTTTCCCTGTTGTTTGATCACTGAAAATAATTGCGATTAACAGTAAAATTGCGCTGTTTCTTCTCACAATAACATTTTATATCGTAACATCCCTAAAAACGACAGCATAATCCGCAGACGATGGGCGTAGCTAAGCACGTGTCGCTCCAATGTGACCGCCAACGCGAGCGCAGCAAACCCACCGCATCCAGAGCCTACAATATGCCGTTGAGTGAGGTGAAGATGACCTCACCTCCTCTCGAACACACTCTCCTGTCCCCGTCTCCCCCTGTGATAATGAATGACGACGAGCCTGCCATGTCCTGACCACCTCCAGCGCAAATCCACGCTGACATTTCCTACCTCTGTGCCCTAATCTCCCCCCGAAACGCCGCAAATCCCCACACCTTCATGCAGCCATCCGAAAAGCTTTCAAGTATTTACGCATAATTATAGTACGTCCTTTGCGGCCACCTGTTGTTTGGCCTGTCTTTTCGTACATGCAGTAAACAGCATTTACATCACAGGTGCCGGGGGCTTTGCTGTATCTTTAATGAATGACTTCTGTTGGACATTTTTGGGACAATGGAAGGTGGCGGAGGTGGCGGAGGCGGGGTAATGGCCGCCGTCACGTGGGCCGGTTTTTGTATTGTCGGGGTTTCCTGTTAAACCCCGGGTCTCTTCCTCTCTGGAACACACAAATCAAAACACGGCAGCAAAAGGCTTTCAGACGGAACGCGGTGATGGGGAGAAAAAAAAGTTACCGCAAAGTCTTGAGATTGGATTTGAGCAGTTCTATCTTTGTTGTGAGGTTTGCGTTTGAGTTAGGTTGCGATTGGGTTCGGGTTCTAGCATTGAGAAAGGGTTGTGATGACACATTCGGTTTTGCAACACTTTTCAGCACGTTTATTTGAAGGTTCGTGGCGTGTCGTTCATTTCCGTGATATAAAAAGACACAATGAGAGCTCCAAATGAAAAATTGCAACCTTTCATCGGTGAAAGCTTATAAATCAGCCATTTCTAAAGCTGCAATGTTCAAAAAATGCTTCCATCTTTTTCCCTTATGCGCCAACCACAAAGCAAGTTGCAGTTAGACCAATGCTATCACTCATTTTTGAATTCAATTTAGTTTTGAAGAGCCCAAACAAAAGAACACAACTCTTGATTTTATCAGCAGAAAATCAAACACTGAAACAGTCATTTTTCAATAGCAATTGTCCATAGACCTTTCTTCTCTGCAAGCAAAAACTACAAAAATCCCAGTGGGGGGAAATACAAACCGCACAATAACTCGTAGAATTAGTTGGTTCTTGTGATAAGAATTTTGGCTTAAATCTGGAGAAAGGTCTAACAGCCATCACTCAACACTTCTGACAGTATGACCCAGTGACATGGACTAACGGGTCAAATCAGAGAACAAATTAACCCTAGATTACGTTTGAGCCAGGGCAATATGACTAAAAATCAATAACAATTCTGTTGAAAACCAGGGGTGTCCAAACTTTTTTCACTGAGGGCCACATTTTGAAACTTATATGGAGCAGAGGGCCACAAACAGTGAATCATTCGAAATTTTGCATTTGACGTTGTTTCGACTCCTTTATAAGACATAACATTCATATTAGGTTGTTATAACATCAAAATGCTTGAATGTTTCCCATTTTACTGTAAAAAGTACTACTTTTTGTTATTTGGACCAACTTAGTAGGAAGCCCGGGGCCAACAATAATTGGTCTGAGGGCCGCATTTGGCCCCCGGGCCGTAGTTTGGACATGCCTGATCCAAACAATACAGACCTGCAATCATTGTCATTCAACACAAAAGTCAAAGTTTTTCCGACTTCTTTTACTGATCCACGATTGGCTGTAAACCTCGACCCAAACTGACAATTAGAAATGACTGAATCTTACTGTAATTTCTTAGTCTTAAGCTTCTTCTTAATATGCTGTCTTATTATGAAAATCTCTATCATACAAACTCCATATCATCAGAAAATGATACCATGACTTGGTTTAACTCTTAAACCAACCGACTACGCACCCCAGTCATTCTACAGCTTCCAGACAGTCCACTCTGCTTCACCCTCCTGGGAAAGTGACTTTATGGCTATACTTTTTTCCTCAGTATGTCCTAAGACTATCAGTTACTCCTCCCAAAGCATAAGTTATGAGTAATGAAGCGTCCGACTGTATCCTCCGCTCGTCTCGCTGTCACTCTGTCCCAGTGTGGCCTCAACGTGCCATTCATGCTCCGCCGGTCTGCTGGGCTGGAGGAGCGCACAAACATGAAGAGGCTTTGTTAGTGAAGAGCTGAGAAAATCATTTTCAAAGGCCCGGCCGCAGATCCGCCCCGGGGCGGCCGCTCACATGGTTTCTAATGACAAACACACAAGACTAGTGTTGTCTTTGCTATTCGAGTCGTCTGCGCGTTGTCAGCTGACGGCTCAAACATCTGGTCTGGATGTAGCGTGGACTGAACTATTCACTGTAATGTCAATGTCAGAAATTAAGATTAAAGATACTATGCTATAAGGGAGTCAAAAAAGTACAAAACCACTAAGTAACATAAATTAAGTTTAAATTGAAAATGACTTGTGGAGCACTTTTATTATCATTGTCTACATATGTAAATTCAACTGTACATTTTTTGTACTTAGCTTATTATTCATTTTTTTGGTCTTATAGCTTGTTTTTATTTGATCCTATAGCAGATTTAAATTGTTTTTCTTTTTCTTTATATATGTTGTTTTATAATTTTAT
The DNA here is from genome assembly GCF_026437365.1 of Eucyclogobius newberryi. Taxonomy (NCBI): domain Eukaryota; kingdom Metazoa; phylum Chordata; class Actinopteri; order Gobiiformes; family Gobiidae; genus Eucyclogobius; species Eucyclogobius newberryi. Next base: position 37,324,446 of record NW_027315834.1, on the reverse strand, counting down.
AATTGTTCATCGTTTTATGTTGCACTGAATCACCAAAGCAAGTTCCTATGTTTGTGAATTCTGTTCATTGACAATGGCAATACACCTTTTCTGATTCTGATCTGATCAAAACTGGTATTCAGCATCAAACCTACGTATTCCTTCATATCAAAAGAAAATAACCTATCACTTAGATTAAAGAGTAAGAATTATCTTCCAGACACAAATAATATAATTTGAGCTAACACTTGACTGTTCCAGTACAACTTCTTCATCTACATTTGACCCACCTTTCAGTGCTTTGGTGGTTCCCATGTAGGAATGTCAAGATGAATCGGTTAATTGATATTGGTGATTATTCAGGTCACATTAAAAGGTCCCAAAAATAATATCATATTCGTGACCATTTTAGAAGCAAAAATCAAGTAATTTCAATTCATTCTATGCCCCAAAAGGACAATATGTGAATTTATACTTCTTTTTATGGGGCTGTTTGTATAATAATAATGTAATGAAACACTAAAATTCAATATCGTGACATCTCTATTATCATGGGTGACCTACGACCCTTACGAGTATCTAGATGTATTGTTGTGCTTGTTTTGGAGTATCTTAAAGCATATCTGCACACAGAAAACATGCAACCTCCAAAGAAAGACCCTAAACATAAGAACATAAATAGCGCAGCCCTAACTGCAACAGCCGGACAGATATAAAAGCAAAAATAACGCGTTGTAATGAATGTTAAATCTAATTGCGATATCGATTTGAGGCCGAGTTTCCCTTTCCGCACATGCATCACTGGATTGTGCTCTTTGTGGTGTGAGAAAAGATTGTGTGCAGATGCGGAACATGATCTAGTAACAAAGATTGTCATTAATAATCCTCTTTATTTAAATATTCTCCACCTAGAAGCCCTCAGTCAACATATTTCAACCTTTATTTTGGTGAGAAATCATTGTTTGACCAGTCAACTAATCAAAAAAATGATCTAGCCAACTACTAAAATAACAGTTTGTAACAGCCTTACCTAAAATGACAACAAAATCTCATCTTCTCTCATGTCTCGCCCTGTGGGAATCTCGTTTCGTCCCAGTCCTACAGCTCATTAGCTTCTCTACATCTATAATGTTTAGAGCTGTCCACGTAATTTAATTCTCTTCTTGGAACACCGCCATGGAAGCTCCATCATCAGATTAGACGCTGTAAAGCCACGTGTAGGTTCAGGTCAACAACACTTCACCCTTTTGAGGATGAACAGACTTCCTACACGCAACAGTCACATCCCAAACCGCCATTTCCTCGTCAAGACGGCAGAATCCCAAACATGGACAAAACAAATCTGAGTTTTGTTGCACCTTTCAACCTCTTTCATCTCAGTTTCAGGCTCTTTTTCTGGACAATCCCATTCCACCTGATCCACAGCCAGGTGTTACGTAAGCTGCGTGTCTGTCCGTGTGCATTCGAGGAAGAGTGAGAGGTTCAGAGGAAGGAGAGGAAGGACGAAGTAGGAAGGAGAGGTTCAGAGGAAGGAGAGGTTCAGAGGAGGGAGAGGTTCAGAGGAGGAAGAGGTTCAGAGGAGGGAGAGGTTCTGAGGAGGGAGGAAGGAGAGGTTCAGAGGAAGGAGAAAGGAGAGGTTCAGAGGAAGGAGAGGTTCTGAGGAGGGAGGAAGGAGAGGTTCAGAGGAAGGAGAAAGGAGAGGTTCAGAGGAAGGAGAGGTTCTGAGGAGGGAGGGGTTCTGAGGAAGGAGAGGTTCTGAGGAAGGGGAGGTTCAGAGGAAGGAGGAAGGAGAAGTTCAGAGGAAGGGGAGGTTCAGAGGAGGGAGAGGTTCTGAGGAAGGAGAGGTTCTGAGGAAGGAGAGGTTCAGAGGAGGGAGGAAGGAGAGGTTCAGAGGAAGGGGAGGTTCAGAGGAGGGAGAGGTTCAGAGGAAGGAGAGGTTCAGAGGAGGGAGGGGTTCTGAGGAAGGAGACGTCCGCGATAACGCTGTTGTCCCTGTCCCATGTTCTCACGGGCTTCGGGGCTTCGGGGATGGAAAGTGGGATAGACAACAGGCCTGGACAGTATCGTTGAGGTTCCAGGACATACAATAGATAACTATAGACTGGATAAAACTAGCAATGGATATAAAATGTGACGTCAGCCTGTCTGAAGATGCGTAGAAAAGTCAGTGAAAGTAGTGACATCGACTGTTCGAATAGGAATGTAATAATAGACATAATATATTTTCCCTCAATCCTAAGGCGGCAAATGTAGACAATGCTATTGTTTTTCTAAAAACGCCGGATGTGTGCAATTATTACTGCCATATTCCAAAGGATTGACATCTAAGTAAGTACCTGTGAAGTAGAAAAAGCGTTTCATAATAGTATTCCTTCACGTTGACAGCACTGAAACTGAAAGGACCGTGGTAGTTTCCTTTGTAGCAGCATTTTTGAATGCATTAAGCTTGCAGTTAAATATATCATACCAAACCATCATTTAGTTAGTTTAGTTTACTAGTTTAGTAAGATTTATCGCTCCATTTGAGAGTGTCAATTCGTGCTGTAATATAGAGGTCAAATTCAACTTCATGCCTATTCGTAATTACAATCCTGCTGAACAATGTTGGGACTCAGAAGAGATAACTTCAATAACTTTCAGCTTTTTAATGTTTTCATCTTAAAAACTGTACATTGCTGTCAGACGGAGGACCTTGCTCCTATTGTAATATATTTAGTTAGTTGCGACATTATTGCGATATCAATGCGTTTGCGATAAGCTGAGCAGCGTTGTTTCCTGGCTCATGGTGAGTTAGATACCTGTGTCCACTCACGCTGACCCTCACGTGACACAACTATTGCATGTGTCGTCTGGACTCACTGTTTGCTCTGCACGGATATTTCCAGAAACAGTTAGCAATTTCCACAGTGACAAACAAAATCACTGACCAGGGCAGAATGGCCTTTCATGCTGTAAATGCACACAAGCAGCAGGACATATTTTCACAGTTTTAAATCTGTTTCAGCAGTAATAGGTCAGCCATGAGCCAAACAAACATGAGCAGTTATATCTCAGCATCAAAGTCGAGTTCACAAAGACCTCTGAACCGCACGCTCTGTTGCCAAGACACAGATTTCTACTGCAATGACTTTGTTTATTACAAATACTGCAGTTAAGCTCCATAATGACACATTCTGAGCTCTTTATCCATGCACTGGTATTAGTTTATTATTACAGTATTTGATAATAGAGTTTATGTGGATGTGTCGGTCAAAGTGCATGCATTTGATGAATGTTTGTGGACAGAAACTATACATTTCACTTGTTTTCTTTAGTCGTTATCATGCATACCTACAGAACCATTATAAATATGCACTGCATCACAGAAAAAATGTGCTATAAATAAATACATCTTGTTCAGCAGGAGGCACTGGTCCAATATTTACCACTAAATCCTTATTCTGATTCAAGCTTTGGGAAGAAAACCTTATATGTGTGCCACAATTCAAGTGTTGCGACAGAAAAATAAAGTTACTCTAGATAAAGATTCAAACACAATAGACCAATTAAAACAAAGATTTGAAAAGAAAGCAAGGATATTCTACAAGTTTGTTGATAGCCACTCTGCAATCCCAAAGAAATCGCACATCTTTAGCAGCAGATTAACTGTCTCGCTGGCCTTCAAAAGCACCAAAAGCAGCTCAGCAGTCACTTGTGAGAATGTTCCAAGAAAAGAACTGGACCTTTTGTCGCTTTCAGCTGCCCACCAAGTCACACAGTGGTCAACAGTGGTCAACAGTGGTCAACAGTGGTCAACAGTGGACAACAGTGGTCAACAGTGGACAACAGTGGTCAACAGTGGTCAACAGTGGTCAACAGTGGTCAACAGTGGTCAACAGTGGTCAACAGTGGACAACAGTGGTCAACAGTGGACAACAGTGGTCAACAGTGGACAACAGTGGTCAACAGTGGTCAACAGTGGACAACAGTGGTCAACAGTGGACAACAGTGGTCAACAGTGGACAACAGTGGTCAACAGTGGTCAACAGTGGTCAACAGTGGACAATGCAGCAATCACACGCAGTCCAGGCCACACAATAGATCTAAAAGGTGCTTGACATTTCAACTCAAAAAACAGCCTCAAGGTTTAGTCTGTCCACACAGAGAAACACCACCGGGTTAAGGTCCTTGTCTCCTGAGTCTTCCAGAGCTGAAGGAGAGAGACGCGCTGCTGTTGCGGCAGAGGCGGCGCGCGGCGCAGCGGGGCCGCTTCACTGACCTCTTTTGGGGCTGACTCGTCCCCGTGGAAACCGGGAGGAGGAGGAAGAGGATGGCGTGCGTGTATCCAGTGTCCCGCACCGCACTTTACACCGATCAGTGTAATTACATCGCAACGCGTCTCACACGCAGGTGAAGCCGTGGCGCGACCAAACATCCCACACGCCACGCAGCACTTCCACACTCTTCCCGCTTAAAACTACACATCACATCACTCCACGTAGATCGGGAGGTAAATAAATAAAACGTAAGCCGCGCGCGCACACACGTGTGAACCTTTAATGGGACTTTCGCCGTTCATTTACCTGCGCGACAATCCGCCGCGACGCTGAGCTCCTGATCCGCCGCGGTAAAGGCTGGATAACGGGATTAACGTGACCCGCGGAGACGACCTGGAGGAAGGCACTATACTTTCCTCTCGTCTTGTGCAGGTTTATCTCGTTTGGAAAGTCTGCTGCGGCCCGTTAAAAGCCGTTAAAAACGCAGCGGAGATAACGGTCCTGACGCGCGCGGGGCGGCGGGGGTGACATTGAGGGGAGAGCTCTTTCACGCGCCAGCTTTTCCAACCACGTCCCTCCCTCCTCCTTTCTCTCTCTTCCTCCTCTCCGCCTCCCTCTCTCTTTCTCAGAGTTTTTCTTTTTTGGGGGGGAGAGGCACGCGCGCTGAATAATGCAGGGCTCGCGCGGTCCCGGGAGTGCTTTCTGTCCAGTTCCACGGACCATCACAATGAGCCGGGCGCCGCGGATCACGTTTCCCCCCCGCGCGCGCGCGCACACTCCATTCATTCACTCTGCGGCGCGTGCAGGGGGGGGGGGGGCAAACGTGCACTTTTTTGGGGTGACGTATCTTAGGGCTGAAGCTGTGTGGGTGGCCATGCTTTTGCTTGCATGGCAGGGTTTAAATGCACCAAGGAAAAGGGTTAGGACACTAGAGGACGGGGCAGAGTCTGGAGACACAATTTGCATTACTAATAGTTAAGCGTGTTCCACAATTTGGATGAAAATAGCAGCAAAAGTCTCACAATCAAGTCAATTTACACACCATAACTCAATATCCTTTCCCAACACTGTTTAATACCGTTTATCCGAAGTCTATGAAATGATTTGAGCTGAAAACTAATTGCATCATGAGGATTGTTGCCTATGATTGTTTTTCACGTATAAACTGTGTCGCTTTTAAATGTAATGTGCTGTTTTGTGGCTGACTGTCCCAACATCAGCAGCTTGTCACGGGACTACAGATGGAAATGTGCCTTTATGGCTACATCTGGCATATTTACCCAGGAGCATGTTAAGAATAATGCGCTGTGTCATTTCAAATGCAACAAATACACGAGCATCTACACATAACAGATGACGGGTTTCCTGCAAAAAACTGGAGCGAAATCAGTGTAAAGCAAGTCAAGTAATTGCCCATTTGTACAACATTGAATGCCTTGTCCTTTCAATTACATCCACACAGTTACTCTTACAATTAGTCTTCTCCAAATACTTCTTACTTTCTTAAAGCACTAACTTGTACTTCTAATGGTGTAATATATTATTTTGAAGTAACTACACTTTTACTTGGGTACAATTTTCACTTCTCTATATTATAAGGCAATAGACCGTGACAAACATATCCTTTTAAAACACCTTATATCACATAAAACACATAATCCTCATGAGGCAGTGTTTAATCAGGAAGACATTGACCTAATGGACAATTTCACGCGGTTGAATTTCCCACATTGTTCTATTGTGCGGCCGCTTCACACGTCGATTCTAAAACCTGATGGACTCACCGTGGCAGTGTGCGGGTGTCGGGTCAGAATGGGAGCTTCACATCCATTTGCTGTTGTCACGGTAACCCCCGCTGATGGGATGTAGCCTATGATAAAACATAATTGAATTATTGTGCCATTTTTGTACTTTTCCACAGCTGTCGTTGCAGGGTCTGTGTGCGGTAAATGCCCTGCAGTGAGTCATTTGTGTTGGACAGCGTCGAATAAAACATCATATCTGTCAGTAATTATGGTTCTCATCATTGAAAGGGAGTTTGAAAAGCGCGAGTGAAGCGGAAAATCTCATAAAACTTGCTGGAAATGCACTGTTAATGCCATTTCTCCAAACATGACGGTTCTGAGTGATATGAATGCATGGCAAATGTCACAGACCGGCGGCAAATTAACTGGCTAAGTTGTACGCTAAATGTTTTTTATTGAGATACTGATTGCATGTGATGTGCCAACTGTCTTTTGTAATATTATAGATACTGTTATTGCTTTTTTTTTTTTCTCAGATTAGATTAGAGAACTGTGATACAAATCTCTACAGATCTCTGTGAATATTGAGCTGGTGAAGTTAAACATGCCTTTGATAAATGTATGAGGTCGTGGTCTGACACTCCTTGACAGATTACTGGGTTAGTGTTATTTAACGGCACGCAATTCAGTTTAGGAAATGTATTATTCACCATGATATTTAAGCATTTCAGTACTTTTTCAAAGATGCACCATGTAACCTTTCTGCTGGTCTCCATGGAGAGGTTATTGATTTTCCATGGAATGTTCCAAAGTATGGCCTTAAACATATTTATTACCTTACACATCCCGCTTAGAGTAAGAATGCATATTTTTTTAGGTATTTTTGAGCAATAAAAACACCTGGATTTGAACAAATGCCAGTTTAATGCTATACTGTGGAACATTCCTGGCAAAGCAATAACATCTATGGAGACAATAAGGTAACAAACCCCTACCAGTTACATGCCACACCTTTAAAATAGCAATTATTTAACCAGAAAAGAGAGATACAGCATCTCTTTCACAGATCAGAGTGAACCACATGTTTGTATTAAGACCTACACAAACACAGGGATAATATGCAACCTGGGCCTGGTCCAGTAATAAACATGGGACCTTTTTATTGGGGGACAAGTCTGTTGTGCTATGCCATGGTGCTACCAAGTGCTACAGTGGGGATAATGATCATATTTGTTCATCTTGAGCTTATAAGAAGTGTAGCACCACTATCAGAGAGCTAATTTGTCTAAAAATATCCTCTAAAAATGACATATTACAACTGGGGCTTTTCTGTAGATCACCTCTAATCTTCCAGCCCAAATAATGTACACGTGTATGGTGACATCTCATCCCTGTGCAGCCTACAGACGTTATGATTGTTAGTGAGTAGTACTGCAGAGAGAGATTGCTCATGATGTGCTTGGTCCTCAGCCAACAAGAAGTGAACGTTAGAGAGATGGAAAGAACAACAGGCGGGAGACAGCAGGGCACTGGAGAAGTCTGCTTTATTTCAAAGACAGAGTGAGTGACAGAGGCTGCAGTGCAGAGTGAGTTCATGTCCATAGAAAGGTTTAAATAGATAGAGAGAGAGAGACACAGTAGAAAATGGCTCCTTATCATTTAACAGTCCGTACAACCACAAGGGCATGCAGACAGGAAGAACAGAGATCCCTACAGACAGGTAGAGGTGCTGCAGGACTGGCAGTGGGGCTGGTCAACTATGTTTTACATTACACACGGAAAAAGCCCAAACCATGTTGATCAGCCTCCATATTTAAAATGAACAAACTAAAATAAGTGTTTAATTTCTAGCGGAAACGTTAAGTAAGTAAGTGCTTCTTGCCTCTGCATAAACTTTGGGGTAATGTAAAATTGTTCTCCGAAACCGTTTGAACACAAAAGTCATGCAACACATATTTATTATGGCTACATGGGACACAGAGACAAAAAAAAACAACAATCTAATTTAGTTGTGCCCTGCCAGATTTAGTTGTATCACAAATACATTTACAGTGTTTGGTTAAGCATATTGATAGACTAAGGACCAGACAGAATGTAAAATGGATAGTATTTGTCAGGAGAAAGTGGTGGCATTTGTGGAGAAAAGAGCAAGCGTGTTAAAGTCAATGGGTACCATGCAGTTCATTCTTCTGGAGATGTCTTGAGGAGGAGCGGCTGTCGGGTCACAGTCAGTGCAGTGGTCAGCAGAAGTAAACTGTTGGACTGGGTTAATGTGAGGTTACACACAGCAAAGAAGAGAAGTTAGTCAATCCAAATAAACTCATACAGTCATCATGTGGCACTGGTATAGAATATTGTACCCATAGTAATCTCAGTTATGTCTATAATTCTAGTGGTGAAAAATTAAATAATTTCTAAGATTCTATATACATTTATTCTCTATACACATGGTCAGACCTCTGGCCTGGCTTGAGCCAGTCACACAGCCAGCAGGACTGATTGACAGCAGCAGAGACCAATAACAGCCCTGGGATTTAAAGCTCAAAATAAAAGTGATAATGTGCACTTCTGTTGATACTTGCTTTACATAATTCTGGTGCAACACCAGACAAAATGTGATTGAAGTAGAGGTTGTACACAGATTAAGACATTTTGTTCTCCAGCCCTGTGTTTTTGAGTTGAATCTTTAATGTGTATTGTAAGATTAGATGTAATTGACCAGACACTGCTATTCAGTAAATGATCTACATTTCATAATGAACACTGAGCCTCACAGCTTAGTGAAGCATTTTCATTTCAAAAGGATATAAGCTCTTTTAGAGGGTGACGCTGTAGTTTAGATGGTTCTAATGGTGACACGTTGCATCATTTGTAGCACCTTTATAAAGTCTGTCTGATCATGGTAGAGCTGGCAGTGTTTGTTGTTTTAGAGAATATTACTCTTATAATGGCCTGATATGAATTTGAAAAGTGCGAGCCTCACTGTGCATACAGCAGCTCACTTAAAGACAAGGTTTTAGGTATCAGAGCTCATTCATGCAGGTGCCCAGGCTGTGTTTGTTTCTATGGCTGGTTGTGTGTTCTCATTAAGCTGCCGTGGCTTCCTGTGTCTACAATGTTCAGCACAAGAACAGTTGGCTTTTTAGAGCTGTGGCTCCTGATGGTGTTCCTTCAGCAGAAAGAGGAACTGCTAGAATAGGAGGAAGTGCAGTGGAATAGCTGGAATTGAAAGAGAAAAAACACATTTGAGAAACAGAAGAGGGGGTCTTGGAAGTGGAGTCAAGTTACTATCAACTAGAATCAAACCTCAGGTTCCCATGGCATCAAAACAATCCAGTGGTCTTCAAAAATTGCTAAAATAAACTCTATTTATACTAGTTATACTATGTTATTCTAACTATGTGGAAGAATAAAGAGGCACATAAAGAAACCAAGGCAACAAGTCTCCTCTCCGCTGTGGCCACAGTCTGCATCAGGAGGAAGTGATAAACACTTGTATTAAAGATCATGTAACAATTGCATCTCCTGCTTGAAGAGGACCTTATCCCCAGATACTAACATCTTAAATACTATTTTATAACATCTAATAATGTGTGATGAGTTGGGTGTTTGATTTGTTTGATTGTCCTTTGAGCAAAGAGTGTTTAACAATCACTGACTGTCCATAGTCCAGGACCACTGATCTGCACCTGGTTTAAGCTGTGCATTGTGCAGCAGAACCTCAACATGGTCCTCTGCATTCAACATGAAAGATGAAGTGAGCAGACAGTACCCCTGTGACAAAGATGAAGGTGTGAGTCAAAGGCCAGACAGTAAGAGTGTAACAGCCGGTCAGTCTGAGCAGAGGGAGGCAGGGCTCAGTTAGTAACCATCCAGACAGAGGAGAGGGGCGGGGTCATAATAAAAGAGGAGGGGATAAGCGTCAGTCACATGAGGATGCAGCACTGGCAGCGTTTCCTCTTGTCTGTACCTGTGGGCGGGGTCAGGCCGGGGGGCGGGGCTGTGGTTTCCTGGTTGGCGTTGGGTGAAGAGACGCTGTCTGGCTCGCGCGCCTCTGAGGACAGTTCTGTGCTCACAGCCTCAGACGTGTTGGGACGTCCTGACACCAGATCTGCTGCCGTCCCGTCTATGGCGGATATATCTGTGACCGTCTTCTCCCGGAGAGACTTCTCATCGTCTTCATCGATCAGAACCACTTCAGCCTTCACCGCTCCATCAAAGCCCAGCAGTCTGCGGCTCTCGCTGTTGTCGTCCACGTCCTGGTACCCCAAGAACACCATGGTGACCGGGTGCTCCGGGGAGGCCAGGGGATCTAGACCTGGCTGTGCACCTAGTTGAGTAGTGATGGGGGCTGTGGGGGGCATCATGCCGAGTTGGGGCTCCCTCTGAAGGGTCACCTGCGCTGGGGGGCTGGAGGGCACAGATGGTGGTGCGCAGGAAGGGGGTGAAAGGTCATCATAAGCTTGAGGAGCCATGGCTGGAGCAGGGGTCACGCTCACACGTCCCTTCATACTGTCCCCTCTGTGGACGACAGGCCGAGCCTGGTGGATCAGGTGCTCCACCTGGCTGGAGCTCCACCCGTTCTCCATGGTGGTGGTGGTGGTGGTGGTGGACACTGCCCTCGAGGAGGTCACTTCATAGACCACTTTCTTTCCATCATCGTAGACTTTCACCCCACGAGTCGCTGCCTCCGATGGGCTCACGCGGCTGGCGGACAGGACGCGCTGCTCCCCGGTGAGCGGGTCACGCTGTACGTTGATCTCCATGGCAAACATTGCTGTTAGGAAGGGACAGGGAGGACAGGGAGAAGGGTGATGGGTGTCACAAAGGTGGGGGTGTTAGAAACAGTGGAGGGGGAGGGGGGATGTGAGGGTTTGGGGAGAGAAAGTGGAGGGAGTGAACCGTGAGGATGAAACACAGTGATCTTTTAAAAAGTTATATGAAATTAGATTCCTGTGATTTATCAACATAAATCATGAAATAAATGTGTTCATAAAACATATTATAGGTATAGGAGTATTTAAGTTTTCAAAATATAATCTTAACCATAATAGAAATGGACTATGTAGTGGTAGTTGAATAAATGGAAGCCCTTCATTACATTGTCAGACCTGGCAGCCATTTACGGCTGGCACAGGCTGCTTTTGCTGACTGCATGTCTGTCAGAAAAGCTCTCCATAGTAGTTTATAAATACTACTTGCTTTTTGGATTTCAATAGAAATGTTAAATTACCTGAAAAGACAAAGAAATGTCAACTACTGCACACACTTTTTTTTATAGTCCCAGGATTTTTGGCACATACAGGTGGATGGATGTATTAGGTGTACAATTCATTATTCCATTCAAAACACAGAGATGCTTTTTATACTATAGACTACATCAGAAAATCAAGTGAACTCCTTCTTCACTACATCACTATCCATTTAGATGCTGATAAGTATTTAAGACCTCCTCTAGTTTTGGTAAAGAAAACAAATCCCACTTACATGCGCTCCCTCCCTTCGTACACATGTTTTGCAATAATCCAGCTTGGTTTGGGTCCAAAACTTCCCTATAGTGTCCGTGCCCCCTGTGAATAACCCCTCTTTGCCCCCTCCTTGCCCCCTCCTTGCCCCCTCCTTGCCCCCTCCTCCCAGGTCCTTACCGGGTCTGGATGTGGCGTGCTCTCCAGACGCTAGCGGGCCGGTCCGGACGAGCTGCTCTGCGCTGGGATGGCCACGGTCCGACATGCAGCCTGTAGCATCTAGTGAGCCTGGGGAAACCGCATGTTCAGAGTCAAGTTGGAGGGACACACACATTCACACACAATCGCCTACACACAATCGCACACAGGGAGAACAACAGGCACGTCCTGTTGCACAAACACACCTACAAACTCCACCTACTGGGACGCTCCATTTAGCCACCGAACACCAACAACTAATGACCACAGGAACATAAATAAAGAGTTCAAATTGTAATATTACCAAAACTGGCTAAAAGAATGATTTGCCGTGAGTAGTTTACTTCAATCTAGCTTAATTTGGAGGGTTGCATGGCCGTTTTGGTGTTGTCTGGTTAAGCAAAATACGATTGACAAAATAAAATACCTCATATAGAGTGAAACTGGCTATTTAAAGATGAACTTTTCTGGTGGAGCGTCTGCTTAACTCTTTGGAGATGCTCTTGCTTTTCCCGGAATGTTCCACAGTATGACATCAAAATGATCTCTCTCTTACTCACAGTAAGAATGCATGTTTTGGTAATTGTTCAAGCAATAAAAACACCTGTTATTGAATGAAAAACACACAAAGCAATAGCATCTCCATTGAGACAAGCAGGTGGCGGACCCCTCACGTTACACAGTGAGCCTTAAAAAGAACAAATGTCACTGCAATATATACATTTTAAAATAATGTAATTGTATGTGATATGTTTTGAACAAATTTGAAGATATCATATTAAATATCAAAAATCCTATGTGTCAAGTATATCAATTTGAATAAAGAAAAAAAAAAAAAAAGAAAGAAAATATGTATGAAACCCTAAGTATTTATGAAGTAAAAACGTATCCAAAACAATGTGAACAATATTGAGCATGTAAAGCGAGTTGTGCTTGTGCCCCACAGTAACCGGCCGTGTGCAGTGCTTATGCAGCAGTCGTGGTCGTGTGCAGTGTGTGTGCGCTTGTATTGAGTGTGAGTTTGTGAGTGCAGGGACAAAGCAGAGAGGCTTATGGGGCTTCTCTGTGAATGGAGCAGGATAAAGACAGGCACAGCGGCTGCAGCGTCATGACCTTGTGGCGTTCTATAGCCTCGCTGAGCTGCAGTTAGCCAACATGTGTGTGAGTGTGTGAGAGCGAGAGAGGGTCGGGGGTGCACACTGCAGTCTCTGGGATCACACAGGGGGAGGTGGGTGTGGTTTTGGGGGTGCAGTCTCTCTGTTCAGTGTCTCTCCTGCCTCAGCGAGACTATTATTCAACTCACAGACCAACGAACACACACACATATATACATGGTGTTGTGTGTTGTGCAGTTTTACACCAAGTGGCAGAAAACATCACTCAAATTAGGAAGATATCTCTCAAATATCCTTGTAAGATTCAGAAATAAACTGCATTTACCTCAACTTTAAAGCGTTTGCCAACTTTGATTTGGCTGAATTTGTGGGGCAGGACTTAATTCGAGACGTAAAGTATTTGAAAATCATGTACCGTAGTCAAAGCAAGACAATACTTGGACATGGTCAAAGCAGAACTATGCCCTGACGAGCTTTAGACAATTGCACTAGTGGTACCTGTTAATTTGTTTTATTAATCTGTGCAAAAATACAATTACCGTAAGACTAAACATGTGAATAAGAGCATGAAGATCAGTTTAACACCGACCTATAACATAAAAAACCTCATGCAATTCATTTAGAATCTTAAAACATGACTTGCCAAACAATAAGTTATGGTCTGCTGCCATGACATGCTCTGAACTCTGCTACGTGTGAACATGTAATTGAGTTATCTTAATCCAGTCAATGAAGTGGGATTCATACCTCCATCCTGGTTCATCAGACTCTGAAAAAGAATAGGAAAAAGGGTCATTTCCAATCACATTCATGAATTAATGAGCTGATATAAAATCCTAAACAGCCAAAACATTATGACCACTTCCCATGTCTCAAGTGCCACACTAAGATTTTAAGTTTGTTTAGACCAGACCAGCTTTTAAATAGTAATGTGAATAGTTAAACCTGTGACTAAAATTGTGAAGAATTTAGTATTTTAGTGGTATTTTGGCAATTTGTATTCAATATTCTGTACTCTGGGCTGAACAGTGAAAACTCAATTACAACAACAAAAACAACAATTATTACCAATTATTACCTTAGTTCAATAAGTGGTGGCTGAAACAATATTCTTGGGGTTTAATATCTATCGTGTGTACTTGTGGGGAAATTTATTTTTATTTATGTATTATTTGTTGTAGGGTAAAGAGTTAAGCAAGAGGATTATATATTAACTACTCAATATAGACACTAACTAACTATTATAGTGAGACATTCTACTCTTTATTCATTGTGGGCCATATTATATAAACAATGGGTTCACTTTAGGGTTATTGTGTCAGTGGCATAAAGTAGTGTAATACTATAGTTTTGTCCTGTACTGTGTTCCTCACCTTCTGCAGGTCCTCGATGGAGCGCTCGGTCTCTTTTAGGCGCTCCCGTAGAATCTGCTCTTTGGCTGATATCTGCGACTCTTCACTTTCAAGAGTACTTATTTCCGATTCCAGTCTGCAAATGAATAAACACATCACAATTAGCGTAACATTACCTCATTTGCATCCACTCAATGTTATGACATTTACATATATATAATACACAACATCTGCTTACTGAGTGTGTAACTAAATATTGACAGAGATGTGGTATTTGATGAGGAGATAATGCTAAACGCAGCTGAATCCATATGTTCTGTACACGCATAGTTTATAAAAAACAATCCAAAAAAACAACTATATATCCAAAATAATTTTTCAGAGATTGAAAGCTCTTTTATCTGAAAAATATGTTCATAACAGCCTTTTTTAACACTATAGATACGTCTCCTACTTTCATGTCAGCTGAGGCACCACGCTCTCCATGTGCAAATAATCATGAATTCTATTACTATAATATTACTTTTTCTATAATTTAGCAGCCCTAATGTTGAAGTTCATTTGTAGATTTCATAGACTTAGATATGTCGGTGTAATCCCTCATTCGTCCAGGCGTGTTCCATAGTAGAAAAAACTTCAGTTGTAGTCATCTGGACTCAGTTTGAAAAAATAGACGTTTCGACTCTCATCCAAGAGTCATTGTCAATAACAGAATTTAGGTCGAGAACTCCGATATTAATACTGTTCTGTGGTAAGACCCGCCCATTGGGAGGAGCCTTCCTGAAGTAGAAAGAGTTGTTGGTTTCAACAGAAACTCCCCCTTGTATCTACCGAGCTAGCCTATTCAGAATCTTAATGGGCTATTAGAAACCTCTTTGTCTTTGTGAGACCCTGGCTCAACCACCCTGAGTACCTGATTAGCATCTACATGTCCTCTACCTTTCCGGGGATCAGTAACCCATTATAAATAACAGGAAGATTAAACCTTAGCCCTCCATTTCTGTTTAAAGAAGGTCTTTCTTTTTTAACAAAACTAGCTTCCTTGACTCCTCTTTCAAACCATCTTTTCTCCCTGCTTAAAACCTTCACATCACCGTCTTCAAACGAGTGATTAGAGGCTTCAAGGTGGAGATGCACGGCGCTCTGAGGTCCTGAACTAGTATTTCTTCTGTGCTGATAAAGCCTCTTGTGTAGAGGCTGTTTCGTCTCACCTATGTAACGTTCTTTACAACTTTCTTCACTGCATTGGATCGAATAAACTACATTGCTCTGTTTTTGAGTCGGCAACTTGTCCTTTGGGTGAACCAGTTTTTGTCTTAAAGTGTTTCCTGGTTTAAAATAAACAGAGGAAAAACATGTCCGTAATGCCCTCTCAGCCTGTGGTTACCCCGCTTGGGCTCTCAACAGAGTGAAGAGAACCAAGAAGCAGGACAAAAGGGAAACTGAACAGAGAAGGAAGGGTGTCTCTAGCCCTTATGTGTCTGGCCTCTCGGAAAAACTGCAGAGAATTTTTAGACAACACGAAGTCCCTGTTTATTTTAAACCAGGAAACACTTTAAGACAAAAACTGGTTCATCCAAAGGACAAGTTGCCGACTCAAAAACAGAGCAATGTAGTTTATTCGATCCAATGCAGTGAAGAAAGTTGTAAAGAACGTTACATAGGTGAGACGAAACAGCCTCTACACAAGAGGCTCTATCAGCACAGAAGAAATACTAGTTCAGGACCTCAGAGCGCCGTGCATCTCCATCTTGAAGCCTCTAATCACTCGTTTGAAGACGGTGATGTGAAGGTTTTAAGCAGGGAGAAAAGATGGTTTGAAAGAGGAGTCAAGGAAGCTATTTTTGTTAAAAAAGAAAGACCTTCTTTAAACAGAAATGGAGGGCTAAGGTTTAATCTTCCTGTTATTTATAATGGGTTACTGAACCCCTGGAAAGGTAGAGGACATTCAGATGCTAATCAGGTACTCAGGGTGGTTGAGCCAGGGTCTCACAAAGACAAAGAGGTTTCTAATAGCCCATTAAGATTCTGAATAGGCTAGCTCGGTAGATACAAGGGGGGAGTTTCTGTTGAAACAAACAACTCTTTCTACTTCAGGAAGGCTCCTCCCAATGGGCGGGTCTTACCACAGAACAGTATTAATATCGGAGTTCTCGACCTAAATTCTGTTATTGACAATGACTCTTGGATGAGAGTCGAAACGTCTATTTTTTCAAACTGAGTCCAGATGACTACAACTGAAGTTTTTTCTACTATAGACTTAGATACAATTTATTGATCCACAAGGGAAATTACTAGCGGTTCATAACCCAGTCTTTTCTCCTCAGTTTCTGCACCATTTAAATTGTACTCACTACTAGTAATTGCAAATCAAAACATCACAACTGTAATGGGCCAATTAAATTTTTAACCACCAATCATCAAAGTTTAACTTCGGTAATATTGAACAGTGCTGCTGGAGCATAAGACTGTAGAGACATTCGGCAAACCCACGGCATAGAGGTGATAACAACCACATACCATATTTTCCGGACTATAAGTCGCACCTTTTTTCATAGTTTTGGCCTTATACTTATATCCTTATACTCCGGAGCGACTTATATGTGATATTATTTGTTTTTTTCTTCTCTATTATGCCTTTTTTGGCTGGTGCGACTTATACTCCGGAAAATACGGCATATATATATATGTGCAGCGCCTTAAACCACTACATATGGACGAGCACAATAAACTATGATAGAAATGACTCAAACAATATATTTTAGATTTTGCCCTATCAGCATTACCGCCATCATAATGAATTTGCATATTGAAATGTCACAATCCGATTCCCAACTTCACCACTTTCACATTGCTCGTCAGGCACAACTCAAATCACAGACATTTCTTAAACCTAAACACTCCAAACAAACACTTTTCACAGGCTTTTTTTGTTGTTGTATTCCAGCGATGACTTGAACCAGGGCCCCCAATCTGGCAACCCGTCTTATGAGAAGTGCAGGCGCAGCGTGCGCCACTAGTGTAGTAGCGCTGCTGGCGCGGCAGCGCCTAATAGATCCATGGGCAGCGCACACAGCGGTAACATATAACGCACAAACCGCATTTATTTGTAATGACAATCTGGCAACCGAGACACCAAACCTGCGCTGATTGGGCAACTTCATTGTGCGCGAGGAGCTCGAGAGCAAAACATAAACACAATAGAACCTGGTCCCTGCGTGGTCCTCATGTCCAGAGGAATTTATCTCCTGGTGCCGAAAAACGAAAGAAGAAACTTCTTGACGATGTAAAGAAACTGCAAACTCAACAACACTCTCCAGGTATTGAACTTCTCTTACAAAGAGACGGTTAATGCTGCTGTTTGAAACAACACGATTCTGTCACGTTAGTTCGCTCAGGCTGGAGGCGACGAGAGCTCTGCCCCGCGCATAATAATATGTCTGAATGAAAGATAATAAGCTTCACATTTACACCAGCCCCGTAGTGTTAGCTGCAGGTGAGGCCGGTGAGGGGCCTCTATGGTCCGGGTCACTAAGAGGCGGGGATCCGGTCCGTCTCGTCCAGAACCTCTGACGTGAGACTTTGGAGTGAACAGTGTGCGGCCCCTGTCCCGGGCCCCTGTCCCGGGCCCCTGTCCCGGGCCCCTGAGCAGCCTCAGTCAGAGATGAGCTGGTTTGAGTTTGGGTCCCTCTCTCTCACATCACCATGTGTGAGATCAATCGTGACTCGTGATGTCTGTTTTACTTTGACTTCTTAACGTGCAATAAGAGGAACGTAAAGGTTTATGCACGTAAGGTCCATCAGCCAATCACATCGCAGCATTGTTTCATGTCCAGTGTGTGATGTTCTGATCAGAACAAACATTTATATTGTAATTCACTTTTAATAGAGCAATAAAACATTTCAATTTATTTAAAAAGCATCATTAGACTATTTGTTATAAATTATAATAAATTGATAGTGAAAAATAACCAGACATATTATGATTACGTCTGTTATAGAATAATACTATATATTTTTATACAAAAGTGGCAAAGCTGCAGAAACGCAGTCTCTTCACTATAGCTAGGTTTGGACCTTCACTTCTAGTTCTGTTCATTCTCTGGGAATAACATGTTTGCACTGTTTTATCAGTGTTAATTGTTAATCAAGCAATGCTTATGCTATTTTTTTAATTTAATATAACTTGTTTTGTCACTTTGGCAAGAAGGAACAGTTGGGAGCTGTAAAAGATAAATTAGTAAGGATAACTATTACTTTTACATTTTCAGTTAAAATGAATCAATTTGATCATAATTATTTTTCATAGCCAATATTGTATTGAGTAATTAAGTACACTAATGTATTAATAACTGGCTTTAGTCATTTTCTCCTGGCACAGTTTCATCACATCATCATTTTATAGCATTACAACCTCAACATTTTACTCTTACTTTAGCCGGCTGGACCACATTAAAATGCACCAGAAAACCCAAAAAAGGTCTGAAAATCGCTGGGGGAGGGCCACCAGACCCCCCCTGTTCATTAATTTAAACTGCTAATGTGGCTGTAGACCCTTAACGCCCACAAATACGTCCAAAAACATATCTGGCACGTGTGTTATTTGTTCAGGGAGGAGAGGTGATGTCAGCGGAATACCAAGTTGCATTGTGGGATTTAAGTTAGCAATATTTGAGCTTGTGAGGTGTTGAGAATAAACTAACTGGCAAACAGATGCCCTGGAGTTTTGGTGCGCTTTGTTTGCGTTGAAGAAAGTTCCCATATGTGAATTGTTTACTGACAATGGCAATAAAACTGATTCTGATGACGTGGTGAGGGGCCCCCAAAATTTTTTTTGCTTAGGGCCCCCTGAAGGCTTGGGCCGGCCCTGACTTGAACCATCCATCGCATTTCCTAATTAACATTTTGAAACGCGCCGAGATTAAGACAGGGCTAGCGTGTCTCCTGGACCTTTACGAGATGGATGTGGCAACAATAGTAGGAAGCACGTTTGGGAGGAGGACCGGGACCGCTTCCTCACCCGCTGCCAGAAGTCCACTTCAGAAAGCACTCCTTCGAGACGCCAGGAATGTGTGCGTCAGTGTGCCACGTTCACCGTCCAGCTACAGCGTAAACAGGCGGCACTTCCCACATTATTCTCACATGGACTCGTCAATATTAGTAAATAAACAGAGGATTCTTGGAAAGCTTCTCATCTGAAGGGGCAGTGCGTTTGTCTCGTGGTGGAGTTGCACCAGGTGTTTACGTCCAAAACAATGGGCTGTCCTTGTTTGGATTGATTGAAAATGTCCCCCAAAAATAGTGCCACAAAATGGAAAGTGGACAATGGGTATTAAAGGACACGGGATGACCTCAAAGCATCAGCGGGATAAAAATAAACAAAATACATTCATCAATTTGGGATTTCGTATTCTTCTTCGTTGGCAATTCAAGGGTGCTTCTATTTTATTCTGGAGGTTATTTATTGAAACAAAAGAGCAACATGTTTGGCTTTGTTTTAAACTATGTTTGTTTGTGTTTGATATTATTAGAGCTACAATGCTTCATTCATCACTATTTTATCCTTTCATTAAAAAACAACGAAACTAAGTCACTGTTTGTTACATGTCCTGCTGAACATGGACTGACCACCAAAAATAAGTCTCGATTGCAAAGGGTTCTAAATAATATAATAAGTTAAATAAATAAACATGGAAATGTCAAGGAGCAAAACATCTCTGTGTAGCTTAGTAAATGCATGTTGTTGACGCATGACTTTGATAATCATCTGATGCTAGGATAAAAACATCTTATTTCCTCAGGGTAAGACATGTCCTTAAAGTAACTGTAATAAGACATTTTAAACCAGAGATTAGATTAAAAAACTAGAATGAATTTGGCATTTTTGTGGTGAAAATGTCTTTATAGTGAATTATTGACTGTAAATCTGTGTTTGTTACTTCATAGACAAGGCTGATCATTGTCTTTCAGAGGAGGTCCAAAGGATATTGCTCGTGATGTGAAACATCAACTTTATGGTCCAGCGCTTCATTTCTAAATCAGTAATTACCTGCTACTGCACACTGTTAAAAATCACCAGACCCTTTAATAGTATTTATCTTTTATTCCCATAGATTGAGGAAAATTAAAAAGGGGCAAATGTAAAATGTACAAACGCCATCCATAACTGTCAAAAATGTGTCTTATTTTGATTAAAAGTTTATTTGTAGAAGTCTGAAAAGGAGATAAACCTACACATTGCTTATTAAATGCTGTGATTATTTGCGTTATACAGTGCGTTGGTAGAATCTCTGCAGGTTCTGGTCACTCCTACAGCCTTGTCCATACTTCATGTCCTTGTTTGGTCAAGGGAAACAGATTGTATTGTGTGTTCTGTTTGCCAACGTAAGTAGCAGCAAGACTTACAAGTGCGCACTGTTTCCAGCTGGACACTTTCCCCTGAACATCACGGGCAGTAATCAATGGATACGATTGTTCAATATTGTTCTTTTGATGCTTATTTACTGTTGTAATAAAGGGGAAGGTTGTTGGGAAGCTTTGGAGAATTATAATTGTAGGATAATGTATCTAGTTTGCACATTTCAATGCAATAAACGATGCATTTTTTAATTGTGTTTATTATTTATTGTTTTTTTCATGAATTACTGCTACTACACTGAATATGTTGCAGCAATTTGCTTTGTTTCCCCCATTTACTTCTACCATTGCGTCTCCATCTGCTACTTCTACTTCAGCACCTCCTCCTCCAAATGCTGTAATTTTAAGATGTTTTGTCATTAACTAATATAATATGAATATACTGCAGTCATTTTAATCTACCAATATAACTCCCATTTGTGTCATCTTATTTTATTTTAAAGCTATTTCTCCAACTGTGATTGCCTGAACTCTATTAAATTAAATTGGCCAGTACATATGGCTCCCTCTGGTGGTAGCATCTATATTTACACGTAGTGGGCGTGAACACAAAGCAGAGGAACATGTGTGCTTAGTTTATTTTATGAGCCGCTTTCACTGTTCTGATGCAAGATGCAATAATTAAGTCGACATTCACGGTTTAACACACAGAAGGGTAATAGTTGTTTTTCATACAAATGTCAAATGTCCTTTTTCCGACACTATAAATAGAAATGACTCATGCCATCTTTGTGTGTTTATTTTGTTGGCTAATATAGTTTTATTGAAGATTGACTTGGCAGGAGATAACATAAGGTAATCCTGAAATATTTTGACATATATTGGAATTTATTCTATCAAATAATGAAAGCTATCCAGAAATGAGCAGATAAGTGGGGACAAGATACTAATTCCCAATGAAACAAACAGGAAAAAGGTCTGCATTTAATGTCTCCATTTCACCCATAACATATAGCCACAGACTCAACCATGTGCAGGTTTGGGGGTCTGTCTTTTTCAAGGGTTACACAAAAATAAAAGCAAAACTTCAACAAAACTACAGAACATTTAAAAACACAAACAGTGCTCATGGGAGACTTTCTCTTTGTTTTTTTTAATTGCAAAACCCCTCAGAGGCACCATCTCACAATGTTTCTGTTCAATTCGAAGATTGCTCCAAGCTGTGAGAACAAAAGGTTTGCTTCCATAAGTCAGTCCGCACTCAATGAACAAATAAATGATAAATGTCACATGAACGCACGGC
The DNA here is from genome assembly GCF_026437365.1 of Eucyclogobius newberryi. Lineage (NCBI taxonomy): Eukaryota > Metazoa > Chordata > Actinopteri > Gobiiformes > Gobiidae > Eucyclogobius > Eucyclogobius newberryi. The sequence goes on along the minus strand of NW_027315834.1, from coordinate 37,302,676 downwards.
ATAGTAAACACACAGGATTGTAACCATGGGCTAATTCCCTGTCCCACATTCACTCTCACAAACACACCAGCAAACATCACACTGGTGGTCTTATCCAAGAACTAACCAGACCCATCCCTGTCTAGTTGGTATGGCCAGAGAATTATATACATACACGCTATAATTAAACACTTTTGACTTGATTAAATCTTGATTGAACCTGAAAGTCGTAAGACCAAATGGTAAATTTGTGGGTAGCAAAGAAAAAAGAAGAGAAGTGCATGACCTCAAAGTTATCTACTTTCACTGCCTGGAGCAACTTTTATAATGTGATAATAGAAATGGGGCTGATGTCAGTGTCCCACACCCGTTACCATGGTCACTGCACGCAGAGTAACCACATCATACGGGACGAGGAGGAGCAGACAGGGACTTTTTGACACCAGATCCCTCCACAGAAAGAAACAAATGACATGTTTTACTATGAAACTCCCTGGAATTCAATAAAAGTGTTTTTTAGTGGACAAAATGTTACACAGTCAGGCTTTATACCACTTCATAATACTTTAAAAATAATAGTTCCAAATTGCATTCTATTAGTGTTAAAATACAAACATTTCAAACTAAATTTTGTTACAAAAACGCTTTATACTTGATACAATTTTGATACCACATTGATAAAAAAAAAAAAGCACGCCTTTATTATACAATTTTCAAAACAAAATAAAAGTAGTTTGGGCTTTTACTACATATATCAGGATAATTCTAAAACAATTCAGGAAAGGTCATTTGTGATCCATTTATGTTAGTTTCAACAATAGCTTGAGTATGGTTTAGTATCTGGGTATCATTGTTTATTTGATTTATATTTATTTTTAAGTATCCTAAATGACACATATAAATGAGACTTGTGATTTAGACCAAGAAAACCACAAGGATTAACACAACAAATCTCTCATTGTGTCCGATTTCTCACACGTCCAAGTCCAACTCATTGTTCTTTTCTCACTGTCATGTTGTGATAATCTGTCCTCCAACGTATCCCACAATGCACCACTCCCTCTGCCCTAATTATTCATCCTATGTCCCAGTGACAGGCGGCTGGGAGGAAGATTACAGGCTGTGGACAGAAGTGGGTGCTTATATAATGCATTCAATATAGAAAGTTTGCTTACTTTGAAGACAGTTTAGCCTGAAGTGACCTAAGAACTAACACAGCACCGTACTTCAAGTCTTCAAGTGTAAACTGTAACGTCCAGTGGCAGACTCATGGCACCAGGCAGTGGCAGAGGCGGCACGGCAGGCTGACTAATGTTCAAACGTTTATTACAGGACACATTTATGTCCCAGAGGTTTCAATTTCATATTAGCTCAATTTAAAGGTGCAAACTTTTCTCGTGGTTAAGATAAGATCACCTTTATTTGTCCCACAATGAGGACATTTCAGTGTATCAACACAGATTAGGAACAGAAACAGATTAGGCACAGAAGTATAATAATAAAAAAACAGATAACTCTTAATCTCTTATACTACTCTTATAATACTCTTAATAAAAACAACGCTCTTATTTGCAGCTATATGGACATAAAACATTGCACCAGGATGATCGACATTATGTCACATTATTGCACATGATTATGACAGTATTGCACAGGGTTATGACATTATTGCACATGATTATGACAGTATTGCACAGGGTTATGACAGTATTGCACATGATTATGACAGTATTGCACAGGGTTATGACAGTATTGCACATAATTATGACAGTATTGCACATGATTATGATAGTATTGCACATGATTATGATAGTATTGCACAGGGTTATGACAGTATTGCACAGGGTTATGACAGTATTGCACATGATTATGACAGTATTGCACAGGGTTATGACAGTATTGCACATGATTATGACAGTATTGCACAGGGTTATGACAGTATTGCACATGATTATGACAGTATTGCACAGGGTTATGACAGTATTGCACATGATTATGACAGTATTGCACAGGGTTATGACAGTATTGCACATGATTATGACAGTATTGCACAGGGTTATGACAGTATTGCACATGATTATGACAGTATTGCACATGATTATGACAGTATTGCACATGATTATGACAGTATTACACAGGGTTATGACAGTATTGCACATGATTATGACAGTATTGCACATGATTATGACAGTATTGCACATGATTATGACAGTATTGCACAGGGTTATGACAGTATTGCACAGGGTTATGACAGTATTGCACATGATTATGACAGTATTGCACAGGGTTATGACAGTATTGCACATGATTATGACAGTATTGTACAGGGTTATGACAGTATTGCACATGATTATGACAGTATTGCACAGGGTTATGACAGTATTGCACATGATTATGACAGTATTGTACAGGGTTATGACAGTATTGCACATGATTATGACAGTATTGCACAGGGTTATGACAGTATTGCACATGATTATGACAGTATTGCAGAGGGTTATGACAGTATTGCACATGATTATGACAGTATTGTACAGGGTTATGACAGTATTGCACATGATTATGACAGTATTGCACAGGGTTATGACAGTATTGCACATGATTATGACAGTATTGTACAGGGTTATGACAGTATTGCACATGATTATGACAGTATTGCACAGGGTTATGACAGTATTGCACATGATTATGACAGTATTGCAGAGGGTTATGACAGTATTGCACATGATTATGACAGTATTGTACAGGGTTATGACAGTATTGCACATGATTATGACAGTATTGCAGAGGGTTATGACAGTATTGCACATGATTATGAATGTGTACAAAACTGAATAATGAATAAGATACAATAAAGGATAATAGTAAAATCATGTGAAGCTTTTTCTTGTTGATGAATTTGTTTAAAATTGCACATTTTAAGACTCTTGTAGTTGTTTTACAAGTCCATGCATTAATAAGTAATTTCCCAAATTGGTATACTACTGTAGCCACAGCTGCCCTGGAGTAGATGATTGAAGACCTGGCAACCAATCTGTGCCAACGGCCTCTCTGACCAACATACATCCCTACACACGACACATTCTTACTCAGGCAAGGTGGTGAAGTGTCTTGCCCAGGTTTGTGGTTGAAGAAAACTATAAATCCAATCTTTATAATAGGCAGTGTTTTCAGAGTGATACAGGTCAGTCTCTCCAGGCAAGTTTTCACCACCTAAGAAGAGCTTTGGTCTTGCAAGTATACAAGATCCAAACAAGGTCTAAACCAGGACAATTAGGCCTATAGTTTGTCTGTGACTGGCTCATACAGTAGTTCTGAACCACGACAATTTGCTCAACCCTAGAACTGCAGAGAAATCTTCGTCTAGGGCGGCAAAATATCAAATTGAAATCGCAATTTGAATGACAAAGTTTTCCTCACAAACAACAAAATATCCTGTGTTATTTTGCAGAAAAAGCTAATGCCCTTGTAGTTTAGAGCTCCTCGAGCAAAGTCTGAAATACGTCTTTTTACTGTTCTTACTTCTGTCTGCTCTCAAATGTAAACACCTCTGGACGTCGTTTAAAATGTGCACTTGGAACTGTATCCTACTATTATAACACAAGTTTGAAGAGAGAGGACATTTGGCCGGTTCACCTGGACGAGAGACTTCCACATTCCCAGACTAAACTCTCCCCGTGTCTCCTCGTTCTCCGTGTTCAGTCCGCGCTCGACACGGTGTATGAAACCCACACAGCGACGCCTGCATTTATCCCAGCCCGGAGAACAGTCGCGCTCTAAACCCGGCGCTGTGGCCGAGGCCGCGCTCAGTGGGACGTTGTAAAAGCTCCGTTGGGCGGTTCTCTGTGTTTACTTTGTCCTGCCATGTAATGAGAGGCACATGTGTCAAACTACTACTCGCCCTGCACTTTGTTTGGTGACTTCACACGACATAATGGCTGCTATTTTGGAGTTGACTTTCCTCCGCTCGGTGCTAACGGTCCGCACAAAGATGGCACTGTGCTCGGGTTTGCCTCGGCTTTAATGGGATTTCCAGTTTGCAGGGGCACAACGACGTTACTGTTGCATGTCTTGTCATATTTGTCTGTCTCCAATATGCTGTCAGTTGAGTTTAATGCATTGGGAAATATGACAAATAGGTAAATAGAGAGAGAGAAATTAAGAAAGTTGCGGAAGCACCAACAATACAAATGATTTTGGTAGGTTTATATAGGAGTTTTGAGTTTGCAGTATTGATAATAGTCTATATATGTAAAAAAACAAAAGAACAAATACAAACATTTCTATAGTGTTTAAGTTGCCTTTTTTTTTTACTCCAGATGCCTGCTTAAATAGTAAGATGAGGCAAAGTTGTGGATGTGTTTAGCTCGAGAAAACAACAACAGAAGCAAGAAGCTACCAACTACGGGTGTGCTAAAATATGGAATTATCAATATATCATGACACTAAATTTGGCGATAAACGTACTAATTTTATAGGCTGCGGTGTCAGTATATTGTCATGAATATTTGTTGGTATATTTATTTTATATTTCTTAGTATATTTCATTATTTTAGATAGTGCTACAGTGATTTTTTTTTACTTCTTTAGAAACACAAAACTTGTTTATGGATTTGAAAAACTAATTAAAATGGATTGATTCAAGTTAAGTCTGTGCAGAAAGTAGTTTAACACCGTAATACAGTTTGTTCTTAAAAAATAGTGACATATTGCAGAATATCATGTGCAATATACTCATATATCAGTTATGTATTGTGTATCGTGTTGAATCTAACTACTGACCATCCAATCAAATGATAACCCTCCAAACACCCTCCATGACCCCTCAATAAGCTGAACAGAGACAGAAAAATGAATTATTACATGGAAAATAACCAAAATATACACAATTTACTCACAGTTAACGCTACATTTTACAATAATAACAGAAATTTGTACCCTAACTTTCTTCTTCTTCTTCTTTGGTGTTTCATGTTCCATTACCGCCACCTACTGTAGTTACACATCTTCAAAGTATGTGTTTTACGCCATACCGTTAAAAACTAAAACAAAATAACTTTCCCCTCCCTTATTTCCACAGACAAATTCTTCTTTCCGTGTCTTGTTTATGCCCTGCAGAGTGTGAAGACTCCATTAAGTTCCCCCGGCCCGGCCTTTGTCACTTACAGCCATTAAAGCCCTCGCCACTGTCACTACTTTAAACAGCCGTAAACGTGAGACACACAAAATGTCTGTCTGCACTTTTATGGACACCGTGATCTTACAACATTTCACAAAGCCCATATTTGTCCCCACTCCTCACCTCGGTCCTACCAGAAGAAGCCTAATCGTGGGTCAGCTACTACTTTAAGGTCAAAGATAAAATAACGCTTGGGTAAAATGTTTAGTAATACCTGAACTTGATTGTCTATAGTTTACCATTAGTGACGACTATCTTATACTGACTTAGTTCCTTTTACCTTATGACACCGTTGAGTTTACTGATATTTATGGCATATTTGTCCATTATTTAGTGTTTATCGTTCATTTTACCTTACTTCTAAATCAGGGGTCCCCAAACCTTTAAGGACAGGACCCCCAACATAACTGCAACTGCTCTAGGACAGCTACAGCTAATTCAAATTTGTCTGTGATCAATTCAAGGTGTAAAACATTTAAAAGAAGGACTATTGCTGCTCATACAAGTGGTTTATTGTGTACCGTATTTTCTGCACTATAAGAAGCACTGGTTTATAAGGCGCACTGTCAATGAATGGCCTATTTTTGATAATTTTTCATTCATAAGGTACGAAACAAAACGTGTACCACACATAATCGCTTCGAGGTCAATAAGCACAACCAGAATGAATCCATATACAAGGCACACTGTCGTTTTTTGAGAAAATTAAAGGCTTTTACGTGCGCCGTATAGTGCGGAAAATACGGTAATTTAACCTGATTTCATATACATAATAAAAAAAATTCAGCGTCATAATTGTAAAAAGACATCTTCCCCGTCATCTCGTGACCTTTGAAACTTTTAGCTGACCTCTTCGTACTTCTACTTGAGTAATACTGTAACGGTAACTAACCCGTGTGTCCTTATTGTCTTATGTTGTCCACTCGGTCATGGAAAGACTGCTATTGCCCGGGTGATGGGATATTCTGGGCCGTCGTCCTGCAGGGTGTAAATTTAGACGCCACACCTTGCAGGAGGAATGCTCACACTCACAGGGATCAAACTGGCCCTCGTGCGGCCCGTGTGTGGGGGATATTTCTCCGAGTGGCTGGGGGCATTCCTTTCTCTCCTACGCAATGTGCACTCGCGTCAGAATCACCCACCGGACATGAGCTCAAGAGCCCGAGAAGCAGCTGAGGTTGAGAAACGTTCTTCTGGAAAGGTATAAACTGCGTGTGTGGATGTGACGCTGATACAAACGTGTATTACAAACTGTAGTATTGTCCATCAGCAGAGCCCCTATCCTATTTCCCCAGCGTCAGCATGGTCCGGCAGTGCGGCACTTTGTTGTCATGACGTGTACTTATTATACGTGAAATAATTGCCGTTAAAACAAACCAGTGCAATATAACAAACACATAAATAGACGGCTGGTTTAGCTGTTCTGAACATCTCACTAAATGTTTCTACTGCTTTCAAACAACAACATGCCAGCTTGCTTTAAACTTGCATTTAATGAAAATGGGATTTAATTAAGTTGATTTAAGAGAAACCAATTCAAAACCAAATGATGTAATAACCTATAATGAGTTACACTGAACTCAAAATCTGATTGTTATCACATTTTTGAAGTTATACGCTTGTTAAAATGACACGTGAACAGCTAAATCTGATGTGAGTAATCTGATTTTACGGTTTGCATGTCATTTAAATCATCTTTAAAGGTCCATTAATCTGATAATAAAACAGATTTTGCATGTCAACATAGCAAAGTATTTGAAGTGTTAGGCAGACATCAGTGTGCTTGTTTCTTTTATGAAGTTAATGAAGAACAATATTGTGAAAAGTCCAAAATAGGTGCTTGTTGGTGGTGCAGGGGTTTTGGTGTTGCACATATGTAGTCGTTACCACCTCAGCGTTGAAGGTTCAATTCCCCGCCCCTAAACATTTGCCCAATGTCCCTACCCTTTCTCTCCCCATTTCACATTACACCTCCCATTTCACATTGCACCTCCCATTTCACATTGCACCTTTCCTATCTAATAAAGCCATAAAATCTTTAAAAATGTATAAGCAAAATGTCCAAAACATAGGATTATGATCTCCAGCTGTCATTGTGAACTATATATAACAGACAAAACCATAATGTCTTCTTTAAACAATGTGTACCTGGTTGGCAAAATAATATTTCTAGTCAAAGTAAATGCTGTTATGCCATATTCCATTCATACAATTAGAATACACGCTGAAATGTCAAGTTCGATCCTTAAACTTTGGTGCAATGTTTGTTCAGCCATAAATTTAAAAAGGAACATTTGGAGAATAGTGAAAATATTAACCCGTAAATGAACTCAAGCCACTTCAGTAGATTTACATAATATTTGTTTGTCTTCACCTTTGACCTCATTTTGCAAACAGTGACATCTGACCGTGCTTCCATCAAACCCCGGCCCACTAAACACTCTTCTACGTGGTTTTAATTGTTGATGTAAGCAGAACCACGCTGTTTTCTATCAAAGCACTCGGCACAGTGCGTCTATTCAGTTGCAGCTAAATGAATTGAGTTCTCAACCACCACAACTGTCCTCTGCTCCATAATGGCCGCTCTTTGACCATTCACCACTGCCCTGTTTACAGTCCGACGCTCGTGTTATTCCGGGACCACACGCTGTTGATGTTTCTCAGCCGGGGCGATAAGCTACAGTAGTCGGGGGCTAACAGAGTGCCTTTCATGGCGACAGTTTGATAGATGTGGAGGTGGAGGCTGACTCACTACTGACGGCGAAATAAACCACGCCGGACACAATTTACAGTCGCTGCTTGCTGGTGCGCATCCGCTGGTACAATTATTTCAGGCGAGTCCATTTTGACTGCAGGGATATGACAGGAGGATGGCTCTACAACTTATGCTTTTGATGGCATTTTCGAGAGGTGGATTTTTTAAGCGCTGCCTCAGAATGTGTGCGTTTTTGTTTCACAATGCGACACCCAAACCAATGAGTTGTGTAATTGTAAAGAAGAAGAGCCGATAATACTTTTCACTCCACACAAGCTTGAACTGATCTAAACTTACATATATGTGAGGATAAACTAAAATATAACCCATGCACTTCAAACATTTGTTGAGGTTTTTTAAGTTGTGCGACTGAATACTTTTGGATACCTCAGTCAGTATTGATACAGTGATATTCTGGTACAAATCTGCCCAACACTATCTTCTCCTTAAGTCATTGAACAGTTCCAAGAATTAAAGTGCGATTTAACTCGGACTGAATCAGGTTCAAACAAGGATTAAGCAAATATGTTGATGGCAACCAATGATGTGCAACATAACAGCCCTGTACGGGTGATTTAGAAGCTGAAACAGACGCTAAACACAAAGTGTCCTAAAATATCAATAAATCCAGACCTTCCCACAATGCATCACTAGAAAACACACTAACAAGTTATTTCCAGGAGAGTGAACCTTAAAACTTGCCTCACCTTTAGGGCAAACAACAACAATTTTAGTAGTTGAATAGTTTAACAATTATTTATATTGTAAATTGATTTTTTAAAATACATTTTTACCTAGCTAAAGATACAAAATATACCAATGAGCTACTTTTGTTTAAAATGGTTTCCTTTTATTACATTTTAATTTAATAACGCCACAGCTTTCTATAGTCTATAGTCTGGATAACGATTTAAGATGATTCAAAAACAATTATATTAATACTTGACTAGCCACAATTATTCCCACTAATCGTTGGAGCCCTTCTAACATTAACATAAACCCTAAACTTGACCTAAATTTGACCTAAAGTTCCACATGGTGACCTGTTTTCCCCAGAAGAATGGCAGGGCTCCATAAAGGGTGAATAAAGATTAAAGTCAGAACAACGTATTAAATTCCTGTCCAAACCGTGAGCTGGCAATTTATTTGAAAAACCTATCATCTCGTGCATCACCTTCATCAGGGAATATGTGACTATCAGAGCAGTGCATGATGGGAGTTAGGAAGCTCCTCCCAGACACACAAAGGAAACACGCCCTGAGTCACAGAACTTTCCTTTTCACACTTTCTTCAGCCTGGGAAGTAACGCCCTGATTTCACTTGTCTCTTTTATATTCCCGACATATTTGCTGTTTTAGGCCTTTATCTCCCGCCCAACACCAAACACCAACTCAAAAAGTTCCTCTGTTTGTTACTCATTTCACAATATACAATTACATTAAAAGGTTCGCAGAGGTAATTCAATTGCTATTTGAATTATTGTAAACGGTTACAATAGTTTCTGTAACAAAAGTATTGATTTCACAAATAAAATGTATTTTTCATCACCTTGATTTTGTCGAATTAATGTTTAAAGTTTCAAATGTGTTCCTTTTGCGTAAATTGTTCCTACATTTGAGAAGGTATGAGAATATGGCAGAGATGTGCTGATTCCTTTTTAAAACTCCTTCCTGCAATTTCCGACTTTTATTTATTATCTTTTATTCACAAACTGACACTTGTCTGATGTTAAACTTTGATACATATCTACCACATCCCACAATTATGAATGTAATAATAACTATAACACCATGAAAACCATGCACTAAACAGCCTAGATCAGCCGCATTTCAAATGTCCTCGCTTCCTTTGAATTGAGTTCAACACTTGCCTAAGCACATCACTGTGAAAAAACACATTGTAATCCAAATAGTGTAAGAAATGACAGTATAAGTGTACAAAAATGTGTATGGACCCACTTGTGGCTATAGCACACTCAACTCGACAACCCACATAAATGATGACTTTAGCATCCAGTTGCTTATGAAAGTCAGATGTTTAGCTGTTGTGGCGCACATCTGTTTTGCATCTCTCCCTTGACGTCAGAAGCACATGTAATGGGCTCCGAGTCCAAACAATGGACAAAGCGTGTGGAGCAGAGACGTACCTGTGGATGCCGTCCTCCAGTCTCTTCCCCTGCTCTTCATCCTGCTCCAGCTGCTTCTTCCGGACCGCCTCTTCCTCCACTATGGTTCCCTGGAGCAACCATCTCTCCCGCTTGGCTTTGGACTGCGGGAAGCAAAGATACACAATATTAGATTAAATATATTACATGCAATTATCAAGTGCGGTTAAAGATGTTAAAGATGGAACAAAAGAGGCTGAACTGAAGGATGTAACAAGGTGTAATATTTAGCTGTGATGGTGGCAAAAGAAATGCAACTGTGATAAAGGTGGAATAGATGTGATAAAGCTGTAATAATGGTGAAATAAATTAAATAAAAGGTGTAATAAAGATATACTAGATGTAACAAAGGTGTAATTGCAATAATAAAGGTGAAATGAATGCAATAAAGTTGTAATAACTCTAATAGTGATGCTTCCAGATATAACAAATGTGTAATAACTAAAATAAAAGGTCAAATAATGTAATAAAGATGTAATTGTTCTAATAAAGGCATATAAGATGTAACATTATATGATAACGGCAAAGTGAACTACACAATAAAGAGCACTCTTATGTGTGACAACTAATATATTTGGACTAGATGGAACAAGTCTATAATACAGATGGAATTAATTTAAAACATGTATAACAACAGTAATAAAAGTATAATGTAAAGTAAAAAAAAAAAAAGTAACACCGGTATGTATGTAATGTATAACAGCAGCAATAAAAGCTATAACAAATGTGTAACAATGTTAATAAAGGTGTAACAATGGTGAACAGATTGTATGAAGAATGATTTCTACAGTATATGTTCTTACACCTATATTTTATCTAGTACACCTTTGTTACAGCTATTACACCTTTATTACACTTACTACATCATACACTAGCTTAACCAATAATGAGACAGGAATTGTGCGTTGGAATCTGTGCTTTTACAGTTCGATGCGGTAAGACAGAAAATAGGTCTCCTTTGTAGCCTGTTTGTGGTATTTTTAGTGCTTGTTAACAGCCAGATGAGTTCTATTACAGTGGGAGACGGGACATTTAGAAGATGAGTGCCAAGTGACTACAGCAGACAAATAAACACAGAGCCCCTAATGCACAGTCTTTACACAGCACACATGGACTCACTGTGCTCCCTGCGCTCAACAATAGGCCTTTGTGTTGCCGTTGGATTTACTTAAGATGGACTTTTAATGTTGGTGCAGAAGAAGGACCATTTCATTTGTAAGTAGTGGAGACTTTACGGTAATTCCTACACAAATGGTTGGAGTGTTCAGCAGCATCTACAGGACTGGTCTTTAGTATGTAACTAGATGATCAGCAGTATGGACTTGCCTGACCCGCCAGCCCCGCCCACATTCTGTTCGATTGCGTAAGGGTCTGGAATCGGAGTCAGAGCCGAAGAAATCGTCGGTAATCCATTTACCTATCCAATCCCAGTCGGAGGTTTTAATCCCACTGAGATACGGAAGTTGCTTTCCACACCCGTTCCAAAACATTCAAGATGGCGGACCCGGCTCGAGACCGAGTGTTTACTTCTGCTCTTGCTTCGGTTTGAACAATCAGGAAAGTCCGCTCTACTCCCCGTGATGAACGTGCGTTAGATGCGGTTATGCGAAGGGCGTCATGGCGATTCAGGAGACATTTTCTGCGTTCTGGGACGGATAACGCGGAACACGCCTTGTTGACATGGACTACGTACTGGTTACATCTGGTTAAGCGTGTCGCGTTTTTGCGTCACTTCTGGGTTTATGTGATTGGTTCTGTCTCTGCTCTCTAAACTCCGCCCTAGAAATTGAAACGCAGCGGTCGAGCCCCAGTCCCACACACAGTTTTGATAAGTAGTTTACCAAAACGTGTTGGGAATGGCTGGTCAGGCAAAGTATAGACCGCTATAGTCGTAGTTTCCTTAGGCAAGACATTACATCATGCAGACGCCAATATTGCTGAATCCAATCTTGCTGGCTGCTAATGCCTAACTTAATTATATATTTTTTGTGTGGTGATGATAAAACATGAAGGGAGTTGGAAGCGATAAAAAGGTTTTCAGTAAAACTTTAAACACTTTCTTATTCCAACTCACAAGAAAACTCAATATTTCCTTCCCTATAAGCCAGTCCAAACTCTCTCCTCTGTGTTTGCAGATAGAAGCCAGAGCCTCGTGCTTGCCTTTGCTTCCATGTTTACCACAGCCCGGCACAGAAGGGGAGCTCAGCCTCACCTTTAGCTGTTTACTGTCAGACCGCTGCTCCGCCTGGCTCCGCTCACAGAGAAACAATTAGCCAAGCCCTGTGTTCCTCTGCCTGTGTCGCTGTACGTTCCCTTATTCAAAGACTCTCGTCGGATCTAAAGCATTCGCCAGCTGCTGTTAGAATGTTCCATCTGCCCCTTCTGTTTGAAGAGCAGTGCGACTCAAATTAGACACAAATTAGCAGCACTTGAGGGATGTTTAATGAGAAAGACAGAGGTGACGTCTGATTATAACATCACCTTTACGGTTATGTGGTTGGAGGCTGGAAGTTAGACCGGCAATTTACAGACCGCAATTGCATATGGTTCGAATGCAATGGTTAGAAACGTTACATTGTATTCTGTTTCTGATTCAGGAAGTTGTCACGAGCGTCACAATTAAATGTCCCCCTCTTTCTGGTTGTATGATTTTGCAACCGTTATCAAGCCCTCCAGGGAAACGGTGCATTGTTGGGGAAAGGTTGATGGCACTGAAAAGCAGACTTGAAATGGCCAGAAAAGTCATCTTTCTGTAGATTTAGCTTTTGTTCTGGCATTCAGACAAAGAGACAACAAACTTTTGTGTGATGAGAAAACTTTTAACATATATGTATAGTTATTTGTCAAACTCAACACACACACACTTAACTGTGTCATTGAATACTGTGTCTGCTTCAAAAGTAGGTAGTAACTGTCGTGATTCATCTGCAATTACTGTGCAATTCATGTGCAATTACTGTCGTGACACATATTCACGTGCAATTACTGTCATGATCACATGCAATGGTATTTATTTATTATTTATTTATTTTTATCTTTATTATTTTTCCCCTCCATCCCTTGTTGGGAAATGGGAGGTTTTGTCTATAGGAGTTTTTGTTTATAAGAGATCTTCTATTGAAGTGTTTTTCAAACATAAGTTATCTGTTCTTTTCCTCTGTATCTACCTGCGTTGCAACAATGAAATTTCCCCATGTGTGGACAATAAAGGATTATCTTATCTTAACTGATCTGACAATTTCAGTTTCTGATGGCCAATACAGCTAATAAGTCAGGTGTTGTTAGGACTTTACACACATTTTTAGGAACAAACAATCCCAGATACAACGCAATGATTTGAAATACTATGCGGTCAACCCTCTGGGAGTAATCTTTATTTAGGTTATCATCAAGAATCACTAGGGTGCTTGTGCTCACTGACTAACAACTAAAGCCAAGTGGAACTCAACATGAAAGTTAGGTCTAATTTTAGATAAATAGACACAGATAAATAGTAGTGGTGTAATTGTGCCGTTCCTCTGTGTTTCCTCTGAGAAGCGCACTGCTCTTTGCTCTCTCTCACGCTGTTTTACAGACTTTCCACTTCCTCTGAGCGGTGACACATAACCACTGTATGCTGCTGCTGCTGCTGCTGCTGCTGCTGCTGTGGAGGAGGAGAAGAGTGGGAATAATGCCTGCTCCTGTTGGATACACACCAGGATGTACTCACGACTGTAGTCATCGAGACAAATTTACAATCCTTACCATTATGCGTGGGTAACTAAGTTTATTGTCTTGTATATATGTTTTAATAATCATAATGCCATGGATTTATACTGCGTCTTTCAGGCACAAGCACCCTACGATGCATTATTGACTCACCCGCCACACGAAAAGCTACTACAATAGCCACAACTACCCTGGGGCTGCCATTCAGAATCAACAGCTTCTTCGACCACCACTCACTCACTCCCTCACTCACAAACCCCAGGAGTGCTTTGCCCAAGTACACAACAGTGGTCTCAGTGCAGCTCTAACCACCAACCTTCAGATTCACACTCTAACCACTGTTCCACTGCCACCCAGTTTACAATAGTAATATTTGTTAAAGCAAAAAATAAACAAAGATAAAAACAAATATTACAATTTTTTTATTTGAATTGACTTATTTTGTGATTTAAAAAAAAAAAGAAAATGTCTGTACAGCACTGAAGTAAGTCACCTACAGTATGCTATTTTGTCCATGTCTACACATTTTGTTATGACACAAAAGTTCCTACCCACAAGTCCGAAGGTTCACAAGTCCGACCCAACCCTAACCCTCACCCCAACCCTCACCCTAACCCTCACCCTAACCCCAACCCTCACCCCAACCCTCACCTTAACCCTAACCATAACTTCACTCTAACCCTCACCCTCACCCTAACCCCAACCCTCACCTTAACCCTCACCCTAACCCTCACCCTAACCCTAACCCTAACCCTCACTCTAACCCTCACCCTCACCCTAACCCCAACCCTCACCCTGACCCTCATCCAACCCTCACCTTAACCTTCACCCTCACCCTAACCCCAACCCTCACCCTAACCCTAACCCTAACCCTCACTCTAACCCTCACCCTAACCCCAACCCTAACCCCAACCCTCACCCTAACCCTGACCCTCACCCAACCCTAACCCTAACCCTAACCTCACACTAACCCTAACCCTCACCCAACCCTAACCCTCACCCAACCCTAACCCTAACCCTTACCCTTACCCTTACCCTAACCCTCACCCTAACCCTCACCCTAACCCTGACCCTCACCCAACCCTAACCCTAACCCTAACCCTAACCCTAACCTCACACTAACCCTAACCCTCACCCAACCCTTACCCTCACCCAACCCTAACCCCTAACCCTCACCCTCACCATAACCCTCACCCTAACCCTCACCCCTCATCCTAACCCTCACCTTAACCCTCACCCTAACCCTAACTCTTAACCTTCGGACTTGTGAACCTTCGAACAGGCTGTTCTGTTGGATGATTAAACTTCTATGAAAAAGGTATGATGAGGTTCATTCAAATTGTAAATATGTCACATGAGATAAATGCTATAAACATAACAGACAAACCAAGAACAAACACACAGCCTCCTAAATTAAAAAAAAACACATAATATGTATTTTATTATGTGGACGGATGTGGATTGGATGTTCTCGGTTTCCCCCTTGTATGTTTACGTGTAGCCGTGTCAGATTAGCGCCTGTTTAGCCTGCAGACCCGCCACCCACTCGTACTTATCATCACCCATTTCCCGTCCCAGGACGCTATGACTACAGCGTCTGGGGAGCTCACTACAGAGACTGAACACTCTGAGCTAACACTGCAGCACTCAGGCGTACTGGTCATTATGGGAGTGTGTCAGAGCCGGCCGATTACATCTACAAACCACACTAGGCTACGCAATATATCACAATCACATAAAAGTTGGTGCAATCGTCAAATCGCACAGACTTGCAATTACTGAGATAAGAATGTCGTCTGTAAATCCTGTTAGAAAACTGCTTATCTTTTAGACCTGGACAAACATAGATGCATGGGCTTCTTTAGTCAAGCAGTTCATATTCATTATCATTTCTCAAATGTTAATGTTTGTAATTAGCACTCTGATGCTTGACGTTGTTCAGCACACATAAGCTTAAACTGTTTTAAATGTGCTCTATTAATACATTATGACCGACAGATTGATTCGATTGAACAGAATCACAATTTTTATACATAAATCGCAACTCTAACTGCAATTGTGCAACCGAAACCACAATTCTCATGGGGATTCCATGTGTTTATTGCTCAAAAACACCTTGAATAACACGTTTTCTTAATGAGTGAGTGGGATTGCCTCTCCACAGATCTGACCAATTATACTCTGTCAATGGATGAACACTGCTGAAGAGGTCATTTCTGTTTTCAATCATTCGGACTGATTTTCTGTCTTTTATTGACCATGAAATGCACCAGCAGAACAACTGGAATGACTTGAAATTAGAAAAAGAAGGATGAAGAAGAATATGTAGACATGTCATAAAAATGTAAACAAAATAAACACGGAATTAAATATAATGCAAATCACGGCATAAACATATGCACTAGCTTTAATAAATTACCACTTCCACGGATGCAAAATGTATCAATATGAATAAAATAATACAAGCTTAAAGGTGCACTATGTTACTTTTTTGGGGTACGCAACCTGCTTGTCCGCATGGAGATGGCTTTGCATAGAATGTTCCACAGTATGGCATTAAACTGATCTATCTTGCATTAATTCAGTTTTATATTTAAATCTTTGTACAAGTAAAACATCCAGCGATGCACATTTTCTTGGTTCACATGGTTTTAATTATCATCTTAATATTTCCATAAATGGGTGTTAAACTTTGGAAAACAGCAGCTACTAAAACTCAAGACTTTTTCAATAAAACACTAAATTGTTCCAATTAGAGAATGGAATGGAATTTTATAGGTGGAACAGGTCTGGCTATCATCAATACATGTGCTACAATCAGGGTCAACAGAACATGTGAACACGCCCAACATCTGTGCCAGGTTTAATATGAGCTGCGGCAGTAAAACATTTCTGGAAACTGCAGGGGAAAATATTAATAATGTCACCTTTTTATACATTGAACATGGCCATAATTCATTTAGAGACACAACTGACAAGAGTGATACTATTGCAGCCAAAATCCTTATTACATTATTTACATTGTCTTTTATTTCATGTCAATTATTTTTGATCTGTTTGGGATTGCAACTCATTTTAGAGCAGAGTATCATCTATGGTTTCCTTGCAGGGTCAAATTGAGTCTTGTATATATATTTTTTAATGCCTTAAAGCCCTTTAAAAACAGAACAAGCTTGTTTAAAAATGTTTCAAAAAGATATTACTCCATTTCTCACGTATTTCATGCATCCAAATGAGTCACAGCTATGATTTTACAAACGCCTTTCACCACTTTCTGAAGCATGAGCTGAGTTTTGTCGTCATGGTAATGCTAACAACAACTAGCATGCTAACTTCCTGAGAATAAAACATTCAAATTAGCTGCAGACAGCGCACAGTGAGCTCATTTGCACCATAACAGCTGCAAAACAGACTAAATAACTAAAGCTATTTGCACAACACCACCGCAATATTATCACAATCAAATCTCAAAGTTACAACTTGCAATTGTTTTGGAAAGATTATGTTCACTGTCTGTAGAAAACCACATATTCTGTCTCCATGGGGAAAGCCTCCACAAACCCATGCTCCAAATGACATTCTTGTAGCAGTAGTTATTCATATTTCAGTTTACTCACAAAAGTTAATGCTCCTGGATATGTTTAAAAAATATACACTGTGACCTCAATGTTAAGCAGACAAACTACTGGTATTATAAATGAGCCTTCACTTACTCCATTATGCCATTTTGAGAGCAACATTTAAATAAAAAGAGCAATTTGCAATGTCACACTGCCAGTAATACCTGCCTTCCACCTGATCCAGGCCAAACAAAGTCCTTCTCACTTTGTTTTACTTCAAGCCCTAAATCCCCCCATCCTGTTCGCTGTTGACATTACCAAACCGGCCACATTCTCAGCCTTATAAACATCTCCCTGATTATTAGCGCAACGGGCCTATGTTTACTGAAATTAAAAGGCGACTTTGTGGGAGCGCCTGGCAGTCATTACCCAGGGCTGCGTTTGTGTGCACGAGATTTTTTTTTGTTTTTTTTTCTCAAATAGCCAAACTCGCTCTCTTTGCCAAAACAAACTGTACTCAAGCAGGCAAAGGGGTAATCATATTTGACCTAAAGTAAGCGCCCATCACTCATTATGCATTTCAAGTTCAATGTAAAGCTGTAAAACATATTGCAATAAATGATAATTGGAGAGAACACTAGAACTGTAATCCCAATGATATAACATGTAAATATGTCTGTGTAATCCCTCAGTTGTCAGGTAAGTAAAAAAAAATGTACCTATAGTTTATGTTTTATAGCTACACTGAAAAAAATTATAGTATTACAAATTACAGTAAACTTATTCACACACATTTAATAAGATTGTTTTTTTCATTTTGGAGCGTCCTGAGCAAACGTCTGATCCAAAAAACAAAGCAAGAAAATACACATTGCCGCGTTTGAAGAACCAGTAATCTGTACATTGTTATAGCCAACAGAACGATTTTCCATGGAAACAGGTACGAGTCAGGTTTGTGGAGATGCAAACCAGTTCACAGTCACACAAAAAAAACATCCACAATGAAAAACAAAAGAACATTTGATTTAGTTACACAGTGGAGCTTTAGAGGATAGCTGGTTAAAAAAGTACACCAGTAGTACAAATGAATGTACATAGGATAAGTTATGAAGGATTTATGTTTTAAAGTAATTGCAATTCCTTTGTGGCTCAATAAAGTTTGTTAATATTTAATAAATGTGCTGACTGCCGACTGTACACTGTAGATACAACATGAAAAATTCACGTAATGTTGTTATAGAAGGGCCACATGGTTAGACGCTATGTTGCTCTGGGTCAAGGTAAAGTACAGCGAGGTATCGGAGCAGATGTAACAAATGGGTGCTTCACGTGTTCATGTGTTATGGTTTTCTGCTGAGTGGATTTATTGTCAGTTTTCAGTAACGTCTTTTAGTCCTCGTCTGTACCGGCTGTTTTACCTTCAACATAAAATAATCTGATGTGTCGTCACTTCTATTCAAACAGGCCTTATTGTGTTTCGCTTTAGAACATAGAAGTGATACTAAGCCTATTTCAGATTCAGAAGAATGAACTGTAGGTTAAACTTTGCTCTGGTGTGCATATGAAAACATTTAGCTTTTTGTTTATTTTGATAAAATATCTTGAGGAAACCCTTGTCACGTCTTCCCAACTTAGATTATTAGCAATCAAAAATGAAATAGTCAGCCAAAAGCCACAACTAATTGCTATGTTAGTATAAAAGATCAAAAATAAAAGTATAACTTTTACTAATAGATATGTCAAAGCTATTCATTGTATTTTTACATGATGTAATATAGTATGCCATCGTACCACACAGTAGTATATCTGTTTTTATACATTTGATTGGTTAAATAAAGCAGCATGAAAACACTGAGAGGGTACAGTCATCCAAATCATACACCACTTTAGGTTTGATTTGATTGATTTAATACTTCTCATGTAAAAATAGCACAAATGAACAAAAATAGTTCATCTGACAAAGCAAAGGAAAGTTATCAAAGGCACTGAAGTGGCCCAGTGGCTCCAAAAGCAGAACAAGAAATAGCTCTACAAAAATAGAAGCCATGTGTAACTAAGTGTTCTGAATGAGCATCACTTCAAGCCAGAGCCATGGCCCGGGGGCCAAATGTGCCCCTCTGACCAATTTGTGTTGGCCCTCCGGCTTCCAGCTAAATAGGCCCAAACAACAAAGAGTTGTACTTTTTTCTCTAAAATTGGAAACATTTAAATATTTTTATATATATACCAACCTAATATTACTGTTTCAAGGCCCGTCAAAACTATGTCAAATGCAAAATTTCAAATCATTCACTTCATTGTCAGGTCTGTTGCCCTCTGCACCGTATGAGCTTCAAAACGCAGCACACTGTGAAAAAAGTTTGGACACCGCTGCTTTAAGCTAACAAACTGAGTATAGTCCCAGGATGATGTCCAAACCCCTGCACCTGAATCCTTAACCAAATAAGTGAAACAAAACTAAAGACTAAACCCAAACAGAAGCGCACACCAACCTTGACATGTTGTAGCTGCAGCACCAGGTCGTCCAGCTGGTTTCTTTTGTCTTCAATTTCTGTTTGTCGTTTTCTCTTTTCCTGTAAAACACAAAACACACAAATACAATTACATACTGTTTTACTACTGTGCGTGTTCCTTATCATCTTTGTTGTACAAGGCATTATTTTTGAGGGTTCGCTCCAGATTTCTTGTTTGAGATTGCATGAAATATTATTAGAAAAAATTGCTTGGAAATTACATGTTTTATGTCATTTCTGCTCTGCCTGAACATAATTCAGAATAATTCAAACCAAATGGAAATAAGAAAGATCAGGAATATCACTACCATAACATTAACCACAAAAGGACAACGCTATAAATACAAGACTACATGTTTCTGTCTCTTTTTGAGGTGATGATTTGAACTGTTTTAATAAATATTATACTCAGTGTTCCAATTTTACATATTTCTAAAACAAGACTTGTTTTGATACATCTCCCAACTCTATTTCCCATATCTTATTCCAATAGACTTAAATAAAGAAATACATACAATGTTGATGTAGATTACGGTAGTAGTTTTTTTAATGAAAACAATCATAATGTCCACAGCATTGTTATGGATATTAGTTACCACATAACCCTTTATTCTATGTTGTGCCTTTAAGCTTTTACTTATTTATTAAAAGTTCTATGAGAAAAATAAATGGTAAATTGACTTAAAAATGGGAGGGACTGTTGAGGTTCATTAGAGGGACAGAAGGAATAGTTCAAACTGAACCATGTTCCTCACTCATGGTTCAACATTGGATACAATACCTTTAAAGTAGACATAGGAAAAGATGATCAAAATATGAAACAAATTTGTTTTGGAAGTTTGACTTTACTTAAAAAATAAATATTGCACGAACATGAATCATCAACCATTATATAAATACATGATATAGGCGGTATGATCTGAAGTATGAACTATGGTACAATATTATGATTTCTTTGTACAAGTTCATTAGCTGTTTATTGACTATGGACAACATAACAGAGAAAGATAGGACAAGTGGACGAGTGAAGGACGGAAGCAGATTATCACAAGTGTCATGGGTCAGGGTTTATCGGAGGAGTTTCGATCGCCACCTTCGAGACTAAACTCAGGGTGAAAGTGAGGTGACGCGACAGCCCCTACTAACGTTACGAGCTGGTGAATGATGATGGAACATGGCAGTTTGGAGGATGGCAAGGCATGAGAGGAGAAACATTAGTGAGTGGAGAGAGCCAGGCGGTAGTCTTTGACATCACGGCTGGGAATACAAACACGAGAGTAGAGCTCGGAGCTGAGGTGAAGGCCATGAGATACTGCTGCCTTCTCTCACTGGGATCTGTGGGACGTTTCCTGTTTGCTAAATTTATCCACGAGAAGGGAAAACTCAAACATGACCAGGCCTCCACAAATACAACCACACAATGACAAAATGTTGAAAGACAGGGCAGAACCATGTCAAAGTGCACACTGTTCGCAGGGGAACGCTGTCAGGTAACTTATCAGTGTCATGTGTTTTGGGATTGTCCAACTGTTCATAAAAGACTGAGATTAATAAAGCACTGCAAGTTCTTTTCAACATTTACATCCCCCATGCCGTAGAAAAAACTTCTGGCCACGGGAAAATGGCCATCACAAAAAAAGGTGTGACACAATCTGAACCGGACGTGCAAAGACTGGATTGACTTGAATAATAAGGACTATTTATGTGTTTACATGTTTCCTCTCTGTGTCATGTTCCTTTCTGTTTCTGCGTGTGAGTGTGCTGTATTCAAAAACTCCCACATCACTTTAAAACCTTGGATCTGGGACACACATGCTCCTGCAATGGAAACAATGGATGGATACCTTTGAAAGTACTGGTGGCAGCAGGCAAAAAGGCCAGCACAAAGCACTGAATGCCACGGAATGAACATTTATACATATACATATACATAACATAATAACAATTTATATAATGAATTACCTTTGCAGTTAATTTTCAAATGGAAATATTTACTAATCACTGGAAGAAGTGAAATATACCTATGTAGACATATAGAGAAACAATTATTCATATCCCTTTTTTGTTGCGTTTATTCCCTTTTATATATATATATATATATATATAGTTGTGTTGCAAAAGGTACACCAGTACATCAGTAAGAGTAGTTACTTTAAACAAATATCACCCACCCATGCAGTAATAAAAAGTAGTTGTCCAAGAAATGACTCAAGAGTAAACAAGTATTCGAGGAAATGAAATGTAACTGTCACAAGTAACTGTGTGGACGTAACATCTGATTGAAATATTTTGCAAAACCTGTATTTTTGTAACTTGTAAACTTACTCACAGTGGGAAGAGGAACATCTTTTACTCAAGTCAGAGTACTGTTACTGATAGATACATTACTAAAGTAGGAGTAATAATACGCTGTCTGAGTCAATCTGACTAATTAAATCATAAAATAAAATAGTTAAACAATCTTTTTGAATCTCAAATGAACCACACTGTGAAACTGTAGAAGAGAAAGCTCTGAACTCTGAGAAAAACGGAGTGACTTTCTCCGTCTCCGCAGTAGAAGAGCACGTTGGCGAGCTGTTAGCAGGCTGTGAAAACATCTGATCCAAATGTGACCTCAGCTCGGTGCAGTTCAGTCCACACAAACTGAGCACAGCAGCCACGGCGGCCTTTCCCAGGGACAGTGACGGGCACACGGGCACCAGATGTCAGCCGCTGTTACCGTGCGGTTCAAAGAATATAAGCAAAGTACAGGCAGCTAGTAAAACCGACTGGAGAAGTTGTCTGAAATATCATTTAAGGTAGACGCTCAGACAGACTGTAACAGCATGTCTTTACAGAAGAACGTTTAACATGTAGTGAACAATACAACTTTAAAGACATATTTCAACAGCTAAAACTACTTGAATTTGGATCATTTATTATTTGAAACAAGTCTTGAACGTCTGAAATCAAATTCAAATGTCAAAAATTCAATCAAAAAGCATGAATAAAAATATACTAAATAAATTGCACTTTTCAAGACCAAATAATCCGGCTTGCAAATGTTTTTTGTTTTTTTTAGTATCATCGTTTCATTGCAAACTTTTTTGTACAGTTTGTTTCATGCTGCCAAGCTGTGGTGATCCTGTGATTTTATATTTGAATACTTCCTAATGCCCACCACTGAGGGAAGGAGAATGGAAAACAAGTGGATGAAAGCCTATACGGGGCTGTTCCACTGCTCAGTATGCAGAATAGAGTGTATTTCAATCAATAATATGGAGGCTTTACAGAAGTTAGCTGTAATTTCACCCAACACAGAACCTTTGGATTGTAAAATAAAAATAAATATATGCAGAAAAGACAGACATGATTCTCAATGATAACTCAACAGATGTGAGGAGAGAAGCCAAAATGTGTAAAAGTAAGAGTAATGTTGCTTCAAAATACTGTTACTCAAGTAAACAATAGTGTTCTAAAACATTATAAGATAAAATATATATATATATATTTGGGGAAACTTATATTTGGGGAAAGTAATTGTCTGGACATGACATCTGATTTACAATTTAATTTGGAGGACAAAAAATAAGTAATTGAACTTTGAAGAGGAACCAAAATGTAAGAACATTGTACTGAAAAGTACAATTTGTTTAAACAGTAAAGTAGTAGTAAATGTAACTGCAGATAACAGGTCATTTACCTTTGGATTATTGATAGATTAAAAAAAAGAGGCCGTGGCTGGAGAGCCGCGGCGCGGTCAAATGGCCGCGCAGTTTCAGGGGCCGCGGCATTTCCCTTATAGCCCGTTATAGCCTCATGGCTATAACCTTAACCTTAACCCTAACCCTAACCCTAACCCTAACCCTAACCCTAACCCTAACCCTAACCTTAACCTTAACCTTAACCTTAACCCTAACCTTAACCCGGCGCAGTCTAAAAGGGCGCTAAAACGCGGTCAAATAGCGGCCAAATAGCGGCGCAGTTTCAGGAGCCGCGGGCACGCGGCTGGCACAAAAATAACATGGCAATTTTGGCCACGCGCCGCGGCAGACACTCCCAAAAAAAAAGCAAAAAGCAAACCATTACACCGACAGTTCTATATTTCCTAACAGAGAAAACAAACTTCCATAATTCCTTTTGGTGAATATGGCTCACACACAACCATTGATATTTTGAAATACAGTTATATTATATGTAGGCCACTGAATTAGTTCTAATTCCATTCTTCTTGCACCATAACAACAGTGTATTTTTGTATTGTTGAATTGATAAAGAACTCTCAAATTCAGATATTTCCAGTGCCTCTATTGCAGTGCCAACCTCCTCCTCAGTAAAATATGTTGACATTCTGACACAGTGAAGTCGCTCCCTCTTGGCTCTCAGCCTTTGGCCCCACTTGGCCGGACCGTCTGAGCTGGGAGAGGGCTCTTCTGTCATCACCACGGCGACATGTGCAGCCCCAGCTTTATGAGACGTGTTGACCAGGAAGGCTCTGACAGCAAATAGTGAAAATCAAGCTGCTGCTGTAATGCTGATGTATTAATACAGTGTCGCCACTTCCATTACGCACATAACGCACATAACGCACCGTGCGTAGGGCATCAAGTGCTCCGAGGGGCACCAACCTGGCACACTCTCTCTTTAGTTCTTTATCAATTCAAAACCAACCCTAGGGACTGAGCCTTTCTCCAAATTTGAGATGCACATGTGCAGCTCCACAAGCCACAGTTCAAACGGACACAGCGAGATCAGGGGCACAGCTGGGAACAGTTCCATATTCTACTGTGGGGACGAGTCATGAGTTGCAATGAAATGCACAGAAATTCTGAATATTTTTGTGCATTTCTAACCCTGTTAGGATTGCTATTTATGCACACAGTTATGTCTTTAGTTTGAATTACAAACATCAAACCCCTAGATACTTTTTACATGTTTGAAGTGGGTTGGGGGCATGGGGGCACCACTGAGCATGTCCGCTTAGGGCACCCAAATGGCTAGCAGCGGCCCTGTGTTAATATCAACTGTGAACACATCCACAGTCATCATAATCATGCAGAATGGTCAATGTAGTGAGCGTACAAAAGATTGACTTAGCTTACACCGAAAAATCAATAAGAATGGTTTTAATTAACAGAGGAATCGTCTGGTGGAGCAATGGGGTCATGTCTTACTATTATTATTCATGGTTTTATGTTGCACTACTCACCAAAGCACATTCCTATAGTGAATTTTTTTCACTGATAATTGCAATAAAACCTGAATCTTAAATTGTTCTAGGGTTTGGCTGGTTGTTTAGCGGTTTATTTAATTACCTTTTCTTTGTGTATGTTTAGAAATGGGAGAAATGTCTATATAAAAAATGATATTGTAATTGATGTTTTGGATGTATGTGGAAATATATATCAGTCTTTTATCAATTACAATATATATATTCTAAAGGCTGCACAAAGAGTTGATCAAATAATAGAAATAATAGTGACATTTCTCAATTTTTACAGATCATACATGTCACTTAAAAACCGCTGATAGAATGCCAATTTGCCACAACATTGTCATCATTGGGATGAAATAAGTGATGCATTTTTCATAGTCCATAGCAAACTTCTTTTTCACTCTTTTCCACTACTTAACGGTGGATTTACCAGATTTAGCAAAACACATCATTACCATCTTTGCGGCGGTAATCTTTGAGTGGCTTAAAATAGTACTCAAGCAAAGAAATGCACGGAAGTATTGGTAAGGTGGCAGAGGTTGAGGATTTCTGCTGTAGAAGAGTGTAACAGATCGGGTCAA
Organism: Eucyclogobius newberryi; assembly: GCF_026437365.1. Taxonomy (NCBI): domain Eukaryota; kingdom Metazoa; phylum Chordata; class Actinopteri; order Gobiiformes; family Gobiidae; genus Eucyclogobius; species Eucyclogobius newberryi. The sequence continues at coordinate 37,277,043 of NW_027315834.1, read as the reverse complement.
ATTGTGCACATGCCAACGCGAACCCACCCAGAGCGACATGCCACACAGCAGATCAGCTTTTACATTTACTCAAACGCAGAGATTTACAGGAGAACACCGTAAATGTTACATGCTCCAGTGAAGTAATAGAAATTCCTTCAGGACCAGATGTCATTGTTTACGCTTATGGACATTTAGGGGGGGGGGGACGATGTTACTTGTATCACCTCCAACTTGATGGTACTGTTCCCGGGGTGTGATGGTGAACACTCATAGCACATTCCTCCATGCTCGTCATACCTATGTCATGTATCAGAGCAGGTGCTGGAAACAGAGGTTAACTAATACATGCACACACACAATCTCACAATCTCACAATCTCACAATCTCACAATCTCACAATCTCACAATCTCACAGTCTCACAGTCTCACAGTCTCACAGTCTCACAGACAGACAGACAGACACACACTAAATCAGGCATGTCCAAACTAAGGCCCGGGGGCCAAATGCGGCCCTCAGACCAATTTTTGTCGGCCCTCCGGCTTCCTGCCAAGTTGGTCCAAACAACAAAAAGTAGTAGTTTTACTGTTAAATTGGAGAGATTGAAGCATTTCGATGTTATACTAACATAATATTAATGTTACAAGGTGTGGAGGCATCAAAACTATGTCAAATGCAAAAAAAACAACATTTTCGGGTTGTTTGTGGCCCTCTGCTCCGTATAAGTTTCAAAATGCGACCCTCTGTGAAAAAAGTTTGGACACCCCTGCAGTAAATCATTAAGTATTCGTCACAATTTGACTCAACAAACAGAACAACTGTGACGCAAACGGCAGCAGACCTTGTCATTCAATCATTTATCTTCAACTAGTTACTGCTGTTGGAGAATTTACCCTCATGACTTGTTCAAATGACAAACAATCCTTTACATAAAACAAAATGCTTGAAAAGAATTCGATGATGCAAGTGTGCTCAAAGTAGATATAAGATATCACAGAGTACATAAACTGAACAATTCCTGGAAAACAAGCGCACACTAAACACGTGTCCAAAAGGCTAGATAAACCCCATCAGTCTCCTGCTTGTGCTCCGGACCACTCCACACGCCACAGTGTCCTGTCTGACAGCTGCTGCTAATTTTGGATGGCATGTAAAGCTTTGGCATGTCCCTCCCCCTGCTCTGCACGGGCCACAACCCCAGCTCTCCTCCTGCGACAGAACAGTCACTCAGCCAACTCTGCAAACTTTTACTCCAGAAAACAAGGTTAAATGAACTCCGAGCAGCAAAGAAAATTTGAGCTTGTAAATGAATATAGCGCATCCATCAGTGTCCCGTTATTACTGACGCACTAATATTAGTTTGTCCCACCAATTTTTATTCCATTTCATTGCTTTTGGTTGCCAGATTCTATAGCTAAAACTAGGGCTATAAATAGAATAATGTTCAAAGTGAAATAGGCCAATGAGGTGACAAACTAATACTAGAATCCCATACTTTAGAACATGTTTGAACAGGCTTAACAGTTTCTTATGCAGAATAAGACAGGTTTTTGTTAGCGAAAGAAATTATGGTACTTGAAAATTGCGGCCATTTCAATTTGCTAATTGCATTGAATCAAATTGTGATTTCGATTCAATTAATCTAGTAACTTGTAAGTAGCTGCATCCCATGAGTGGATTGTCTGCCAAGACGCTTCTCCAATACTTTGTAATCTGGACAGCGGCCATTGGTTTTATGTCAAATGGCCGTGATTGACAAGTGGATTTTCCAATTAGGGACACTAGGGAAAAAGGGAAAAAAACACACTGTGGATTGAAAAACATCACAGATTTCTGCTAAATCCATGAGTGACAGTTGATTTTGTTCTATTGATTTATGACCCATGCGTTTGTCTTTCACTGAAATAAACACACCTAACTCCAGACTAGTGTTAGTCTATGGGATACAGAGAGGAGCATTCTGGACAGATACTGATAAAAGTTGTGCAGTGGCTCTGTTGGTAAAACAAGCAGCAGATTTATATTGCATCCACATTTCATCTTTGTCGAGTGGATTCAAGTCCTCTCCCGTATAATGTGCTGTAATTATTCCTTAAAGGCCCACAGTTTAGCAACCCAATAAAATATGATAAATGATTTGCAAATAAAGTATTTCTTGATGTTAGATTGTATTGGATTGCTGAATATGTTACAGCATGAATACAAGGCTTTTGAAAATTTAAGGCAACCATGATGTCTCCCACAGACACAATGTGCTAGTTCAAGCGCAAACACTCCAGATTGAAGTGACCCCCATCGATTGAAGAGACGAGCACTTTGCGATACTTGTGCCCCTTGAAGCTCGCCAATAAGTCGGAGTGGCAGAACGCAAACTGCTGAAACTGGATGCAGCCGTCCCAGCCCCCCACACCATTTGCCTGGCCCTCACTCGCAAATCAGCACGCCAAGGCCCATAGCTCCAGCCCCCCTTCACCTTCCGACACACTTCCCCCTGTTAGTCCTCCCTAAGTGGATCCAGATCAACACCAAAGCCCCCCAAACGCACCGGAGTTTACAGATTACCACGGTGAGTCCGACCAAAGGAAGTATCCTCGGCCGTCGGCCCAGCAGCCGACAGCTTCATGGTGGGATTGGTGAAACGCATCAGGCCAAGAAGAAAGTAAGGTTTTTGAGAGAAGGAATGTTAAGGATGGACATAGATTAAACTGACTTTTAGACAACTGCTTAAAGCACTTCCCAGTCTTTCAAGGGAAAAAAAGACTTGGCTCAATGACCCAAGAGCCCCTCAAACTTCTAAACTGCAATTCTATCTGCTGCATCACCCTAACACATATAAGCAGGTCAAGTTTAATGCCCAAGAACACAAGGTCAGGATGCAATGGTAGATAAACTATCAATCTTTTTTGTTATGGGGCCTTAATAAAGATCGGGTTTGTGTCATCAATCTTTACAATTTTCAGTTAGCTTATTGAAACAATGAAAGTCTTGAGCAAAATACTAAACTTGGCGTTCATTCAAAAGTATTATTTTCTCAAGACACAAGGGGTGATACAAGCTTTTAACACTATGTGAGTAGTTTTGGTCAATGCATCTCTGGATGTACAGACAAAGTAATGCTCAAATTGAGACATAAAACCTATGTTTCAGCTCACGACAAGTTTTGGAGCCTATGTATTAACTGATGAATAATTATTTGATTACTAACTTAATTGATGATTACCTCAATAATCGATTAGTTGTGATTAAATAATTTGTTGCGGCCCTATTGGTGACAAACACCAGGAAAGTTAAATAGCACACCGGATTAAAGCTTTTTCCAAGCCGCCTTCTCCAGTACAGGCCCATCTTCTCACTCATCACTTCTTCCCCCTCTCCACATCTCTCATGTCGTCCCATGCACTGGCCTTGTGGACCCCTGTTTGCCTGTGTGTGGGGGCCGAATCATAGTCAAACTAACTGACATCATCTGTGTAAACATGTCAGGGACGCTTCAAGGCTATCAGTGGACAAGCGTGCAACACCGCAGCTCTTATGCATTTCCTCTCGCCGATTGTGGTTGGGATCGAGGCCACACGAGCAACAGCCTGTTAAAAAGACGAGTGCTTGATTTTCACTGGAACACACACTGAGAGGGATTTGGGGGAACCCTATGTCTCTGTGTAATTACATGTTAATAACCCAGCAATTATAGGTCGAGACTTAACTGCATGACATCACAGCTAATGCGGACAATTAGTCGCCACAGAGAAAGGGATTGCCCGAAGCAAACTTTAATGGTTGAACTGTGGGATTCTTCATGTGTTTATGCGTGCTGGGTAAGTGGGAAAATTAAGAAATCACCTCTTGGACTTAGGGATTGTAAAATGTGTCTTTGTTTTTTTTGTTGGGTGATGGATGATTTAAGAAAAAAAGGTTCAAATCTAAGATTGACTTAATTTGTTTATCTTGTTGCAGGATAATCACTTATATTATGTGTGTATGTTATGTAAGGAAACTCTCCTCATCAAACAATGAACTATGAACTTGGCACAGCCAGGACAATCCTCCAGCAACACATTACTGACAAAAACCTGAGCTTAAGAAGTAGACATGGGTCCTCCACGACCACTGGGCACTGCACTGGGATCGCCCACTGCTCCTGACTGATCACGAAGAGGTTTCAGTTGGCAATAAACCTGCCACTCGGCCAAGAGGCGAGATATCAATGCACCCTTAACACCTCGATTTGAACAAGGAAGAGCATTTGGATTGAAGAACATACACAATCTATTTATTGATCATGTGGTGATAACTGGGAGGCTGAAGCACTAACTAGCACCATTCTAAACCAAAAATTTTCCAGCAGCTACTGCTGCTAAATTTGTACTCAAGTAATTGTATGAAGTATACATGTAAAATACTACTAAACGTATAATTTACTAATCGATAGCTATTGAAATAAACCCTAAAAGCAACAAACCCCACACTTCTGGTTAGTATAAGGCCTGGCTCTAATGGAAAAACACAATGTGACATTTCGATCCCAGCTGCTTGATGAAGCGTGGAAACTTGGCACTGACTTTTGAGGAAGTGTCTAATTTGGCTGAGGATGTAGACATTGATTGGGAGTATTGATATAAGTAGACACTTAGTGATACTGATTGGACCTTGTATATTATTTGTAATCCCCTACTTCCTTTGGGAGTCAAAAAATGATGCAAAAGTAATATGATCAATTAGTACATCAATACTGTAACATGATGTAACATCACGCAGCAGGGCAGTCAGCACAGGTTTTGCTGATTATTATTATTATTATGCTATACTATTATTATTATTATTATTATTATGCAGATGATTATTAAAATATGATTATTAATCTAAGAACTGAAAGCTCAAAATCACCTAAATGTATCACTGATCATTTGAGCAATAATGCATGTTTGGTTTGGAGTTTAGATTTGTTTACATTAGCATCTAGCGACAGGTGGTCAAACCGATATGTGGCATATATGGCACATCATAATGTCCAATCTATTTGTAGTTACTGTCTCATATTAGACCAAGCCTATGGCATGCATACCACACTCTTGGTCAAATACTTTTGTCAACAAAATAAGATTATACAACTGTAATAAAGACATAATTTTGCATTTAGCCATTACTTTAGTGCACTAAACATAATTTTCCCAGTTTGCTATGATACATATTCCTAAAATAAACAGATATAATGTAGCTAGAAACTAGTGATTGCTATGTCAAGTGCTCTTTTAACTTGAAAGATGTATGGATTATGAAATCAGCCTCAAAACCACACCCAAAACCCTGGCTATTAATTAATGCAGTGCCTAACCACATCATATACCTACTCCACAAGCTTAATCAGAAGCTCCAACCAAAAAGCTGTCTTCCTTCCATTTATTTCCCTCCATGCAGCGTGGTAACAGCCCAAAAACAACAGACTGACAGAGCATTTTATCTGGGCTGTGAGACATTTTTGGAATCCATTGGAGGCCTCTCCGTGTCTGCAGCTCCTCGACTCTCAGCTGACTCTGATACAAGTCAGAATACAGTGGTCCAATAGTGACCCAGAGCGCCAGGGCTGTTTGTCTTGTTTATCCAAAGTGTAGTGTTGAGGCTGGACGGATGCACAAAGTAAGTCTGACTATTTATTTGTATTTGACACTAGATCGTACTGACTTTGGTACAAATGTATATGGCTGATATGCAATAGAATTATAATGTTTATAAAAAACTGTACCTAAAATAGTAACTCATATAAGAAAACTGCCACACTGGTAGGGTTTTCCAAAGTTCTGAAACATGTCAAATATGTCACCATAACAACATGAACTTTTGAATTTAAAATGGACCGTTCTTCTATTTTTTATGTAGGGTGAATATGCGGGTGTGTAACATTTGCCTTTGTGTGAGAGATGCTGTTCCAAATTATTATGTAAATTATATGTTTGTCTGATTTGGCCAAATAGTTTAGACGACACCACCCTCATCAGGCTCATCTCGGATGGATATGAGTCTGTCTACAGGAGGGAGGTGGACCGGCTGGTGTCCTGGTGCAGCGGTAACAACCTGGAGCTCAACGCCCAGAAGACAGTGGAGATGATCATGGACTTCAGGAAAGCCACAGCCCCCCAACCCCCCCTCACCATCACAGACTCCCCCATCACCACTGCGGACTCCTTCAGCTTTCTTGGCACCACCATCACCCGGGACCTCAAGTGGGGGCCCACCATCAGCTCCCTCATCAAGAAGGCCCAGCAGAGGATGTACTTCCTGCTGCAGCTGAAGAAAGCAAAGCTGCCAGCGGAGATGATGGTGCAGTTCTACACGGCCATCATTGAGTCCTCCATCACCGTGTAGTACGCTGGAGCCACAGCCAGGAACAAACAGAGACTACTGCGCATTGTGCCTCTACTGAGAAGGTGATCGGCTGCAGACTTCCATCTCTGCAGGACCTGTACGTATCCAGGGCTCTGGAACGAGCAGGTTGAATGACGTTGAAATGTACAGTTCGTCATTTTTTGAATGACAAACTGTACATTTTGTGTATATACTCATACTCGTAAGTCTATGTTTATTTTATTAGTACAAATGTTATGCATGCCTATTATTGTTATTATTATTCATTGTCGTATGTTGCATCTCACTGCAGAAGCAAGTTCCAAGTTTGAGAATTTTGTTCATTGAGCATGACCGATTTGCTATAATCATATATATTTACATATATAATGTTCAATAATATGTGTTTTCCCTTTGCAAATTAATACAATAAGAAATAAAAAACTGATGCTCTACCAAGACACTTTTTTTTTTTTTCAAATGCATTGAACTGTTACCTTCCAACACTACTCAGTCCCATAAGTGCATGATTATTGTTGAAAGGGAAAGGTGACTGCCATGATACACAGCTTTATTGAGGTGGTTTGCTGGTCAAGAATTAGTTTAGACATAGGTTTATTCAGATGTTTGAATAATTAAACAATATATACTAAATTAATTTATTTAGTCCAGATTTAATCCAGAAGCGCTTCTAATTCCAAAAAGAAGTGGGAAGCAGCTAAAGCTTACTAACCCACTTCCATATTACAGAAGAATTACAACAATAATTATGCTTCTGCCATACATTAATCTAATTTACAGATGAACACCTTTGGTCTATTAAACTTCAATCTACAAAATCATTTACTCCATCCCTGGGTTTTCTGTGTCAGTGCATGATCACATGGCACCACAACATTTATAATAGCCCCTTTGTGCTGATTTATTTCATTTATCTCACAAGCATCACGTTTAAGATAGCACTTGATAAGATAGCAATGTTTGATCATCAATCATTAATTCACAGATACATTTGCGGGAAACAAATCTAAAATGTTGGCTTTCAGATCAGATTACAGTATGAGTCAGGATCCAAAATGGTGTGGGTTCAAGAAAACTGAATGAGGAAAGAAATTCTAAATTATGGTGATTAAGTTCACTTGTCAACCTGATAATAATACGGAGACATTTCTAGGCAAGCTTTCTCTACTGCACAAAATGACAGCAAAAACAAAAAAAGGGATAGAAATAATGATTGAGTGGTACCTGATGCCCATTCTGTTCCCACCATGAGAACTTTCCCCTCAGTAGCTTTCCTTAAGTGCCTGGTATCGCTGCCATTTCTCAACGTGGCCAAAATTGTTTCTCCATCTGCCACTGCTGTTCCACCACTTGTGTGTTCGAATGCGCAAGAGCGTTTGTGCATTTGTGTGTTGTGTGTGTGTTGTGTGTGTGTGTGTGGTATGCTGTGGTTCCTCGCTGGCGCCAAATTTAGTCCTAGGCAGCAAACCCGGGTCTCACTGTTGCACTGAAGTTGTCCTACAAGAGCGAAACTAGCCAAACTTTGGAAGATTCCTCCTGCTACGAAAACATAAGACCACCGACCGTCAGTCAACATCGGAAAAATAGAAGCACCTAAAAGCCTCAAGACAGCTGCGAGAGGAGGAAAAAGAACCTTTTCCGCAAACTTTCCAGTGTTGGTTTATAGTAAAAAAAAAAAAAAAGAAGGCTGACGTGAATTGGGAGACATGGTAGAAAACAGTCTAGAGAGGGTACTTTACAAGCGCTCCAACAGAAGTGACTTTGTTCCATGTGACGGCAGCAGGAGTAGGAGGTGGTGATGTCATTAAACAGGAGAAAGCGTTAGGAGGGCAAATCCAATTCAATTACTCGTCTTTGCGATGTGCCACATTATCATCAGAACGCTATTGCAGAGAGTTAAATCAGCAGCAAATAGCAAAAACGGTGGGTTTAAAAGACTGCTAAGTTTAGTATTTAGCATTTTACACGACAATACAGTGTATGAGTAGCAGAGTATATAGATTCAATATAAGTAAAATGCAATTAAAGTTGTGTGTTATGCATTAAGTAGTCACCATTATAAAAAAGACAGTTGTAGTATATCTACATTGAACCTGACACTGGGTAAACAATTGTGGACTGAAGTGCAATATCACAGTTTTGCCGTGCACTGCTCTGTATCTCATGTCATTAGCTGGACAGAATGTCTCCACATATAATCTCGCACTTCGCTTCAGAGGTGTCAATTTATGCCACTTTTGTGCATTAAATATTCGAGCACAAGTAGAAGCTGCGATGAAACGCTGTTGCATCACTCCCAAACAAAGTTCAAGTTTGCTGAACTTTGCTTGCGCGCTGTGACGTCAGCAGAAGGCAAACGCTTGCACTACTGGGAATTTGAAAACGTTTGACACTTTGATTCATTAAGAAGTATTTATGTAAAAAATAACATTAATTTGGAAGATGTTGCTACCAAAACAAAATCTTAAAAATGTGCGTAAGTTTTACAAACATACAAATAAAATTGCAACTTGGAAAATACTGCTTTAATTTCCCAGATTATACTCATGATACTGAATTGTTTTAAAATCATCTGTTATCATTAAGACACCTGCTCGTCTCCCTGGAGATGTTATTGCGTTTCCTGGAATGTTTCACAGTACGGCATTCCACTGCTTGCATTCAATCAATCACAAGTGCTTTATTGCCAAAAAAAGTACCTTGAAAAACATGCATTCTTTATTGTAAGCGCCCTCGTCTTTCCGCAGATCTGACCTGTAAGTTGGCTTGGTGGCTTCAAATGCTTGTTATGATGTTACTGATGTTATTGATGTTGATGCTATGGCTGGAAGGTTCCACAGAATAGCATTACATTTATCTACATTATCTTTGGAGAAAAGCAGGAGGTGTCACCAAGCCACGTTACAAGTCAGGTCTATGGAGAAACAAAGTCGCTCACAATAAGAATGTATGTTTTTCAAGGTATTTTTTGTAATAAAGACACAAGCAAGAATTGAAGTTGGATAGACACGTTTTATATCTCATGAAATATTTCAAGCAAAACAACAACAAGCAAGTGGCGGGAAGTGACATAAAGTGCATCTTCAGACAGAATTGGACTTACCGTTAGGGCTTGCAGCCGCTCTTTGTGAAGTTGAGCCTCCTCGCAGGACATCCTGAGGGGAGAGCAGCGGGGGACGGGGGGGAAAGAGAGAGAGGACACAGGGGTGAGACAGATCCTACAGGAAAACAGCGAGGACAATATCCAGTCAGGCCAGTAATCCTCATGGAGCGCGAACGGTGCGAACGTGGAGCCTTTACTGTATGACCATGTGCCGGACTGTCTCTCTCTCTCTCTCTCCCACTGTGTTCCCCTACGGCGGCCCGGGCCCCGCCTCCCGCCTCCCGCATGCCCCGCCCACGCGCTCTTTTTAGGCGTGAGACGTGTGGGACAGCTGGGAGGAGCAGCAGAGAGAGAGAGAGAACGAGAGAGAGGGAGGGGAGAAAGGGAGAGAGAGGAAGGGAAATAGAGAGAGAGAACGAGGGAGGGAGAGGGGAGAAAGGGAGGGAGACAGGGAGAGGGAGAAAGAGAGAGAGAAACTGACAGAAAGAGAGAAAGGGAGAGAGAGAGAGAAAGGGAGAGAGTGAGAGAGGGAGGAAGAAAGAGGTATTGAGAAAGAGAGAGAGAGAAAAGGGAGAGAGAGAGGGAGGGAGACAGAAAGAGAGAGAAAAGGAAGAGAGAGGGAGGAAGACAGAAAGAGAGAGAAAAGGGAGAGAGGGAGAACGAGAGAGGGAGAGCGAGAGAAAGGGCGAGAGGGAGAGAGAGAGGGAGGGAAAGGGAGAGAGAACGAGAGAGAGGCAGGGGAGAGAGGGAGGGAGACAGGGAGAGAAAACGAGAGAGAGGGAGGGAGAAATGTAGAGAGGGAGAAAGAGAGAGAGAGAGAAACTGACAGAAAGTGAGAAAGGGAGAGAGAGAGAGAAAGGGAGAGAGTGAGAGAGGGAGGAAGAAAGAGAGAGAAAAGGGAGAGAGACAGAAAGAGAGAGAAAAGGGAGGAAGAATAGACGGCGCACAGCAAAATGAGAAATCAGAAATGGGGAGCGGGGACCATCGACCATTGTGTCTAAAACACCTCTTTATTTAAGACTGGGACATTATTTAATTAAAAATGTGAGAAAAGATTAAACATTTTCAGATTTTCAATTATACACTTTACTCATAAATATTCTTCTATTACAACCAACTGAAATAACAATTTGATCAAAAGTCAAAGACTAAAGCCACAAAACAAACACATTTAACTTGTAAATTAAGTACGTTTTTATAGTTCATATATTATTAATTATATGTTTTACGGATCTGTCATCTTCTATAGCCACTGCCAATGGCCCTGTCTCATTTCTATGTCTCCATGATTTTGCAATTCTCTGCAAGAAAGGAGGAGAGAGGAGAGAGGAGAGAGGAGAGAGGAGCAGAGGGGAGAAGACAGAGGAGAGAGGAGTGAGGAGAGAGGAGAGAGGAGAGAGGAGAGAGGAGTGAGGAGAGAGGAGAGAGGAGAGAGGAGAGAGGAGCAGAGGGGAGAAGACAGAGGAGAGAGGAGAGAGGAGAGAGGAGAGAGGAGAGAGGAGTGAGGAGAGAGGAGAGAGGAGAGAGGAGCAGAGGGGAGAAGACAGAGGAGAGAGGAGAGAGGAGAGAGGAGAGAGGAGCAGAGGGGAGAAGACAGAGGAGAGAGGAGTGAGGAGAGAGGAGAGAGGAGAGAGGAGAGAGGAGAGAGGAGAGAGGAGCAGAGGGGAGAAGACAGAGGAGAGAGGAGTGAGGAGAGAGGAGAGAGGAGAGAGGAGAGAGGAGAGAGGAGTGAGGAGAGAGGAGAGAGGAGAGAGGAGCAGAGGGGAGAAGACAGAGGAGAGAGGAGAGAGGAGAGAGGAGAGAGGAGTGAGGAGAGAGGAGAGAGGAGAGAGGAGCAGAGGGGAGAAGACAGAGGAGAGAGGAGAGAGGAGCAGAGGGGAGAAGACAGAGGAGAGAGGAGAGAGGAGTGAGGAGAGAGGAGAGAGGAG
>NW_027315834.1:37243172-37260672 GCF_026437365.1 Eucyclogobius newberryi | reverse complement strand
GTTTTAGTTATTGAGGATGGGACAAGGGAAATATTGCAAGATCAAAATGACACAATTGTCCTTCTGAATATAAAAATGCATCTTTTTTAATTTGCTTTAAATCTGTAACTATTATACTGTAGGTTATATTGCAATATAGAGGGCAATATGAGTACTTTGCAAGGGATTATTATAAATGGGAAGATTGACAAAATGATGGTCTTTTCTTGTTCTTGTGGACCTCACATTTAAAAACCACAGATGTCTTGTGCTCTTAACAGTAAAGGTTTTGTTATAGGCTTCAAATTAAAATAAAACGTTAAAATGAAGTAATAAGAAATAGTCATGTGTCTTGCAACTGAAAAAGACGAGCTGAAATAAATCAGTCTAAAAAAGTAACTGAAGTGATATATAAAGAGTGAGAAAAATTAAACTAGTAAACCCTCTAGGATTTCCTGTCAGGTCACCTCTCCCCGCCGCCTCTCCAAGTCAGACAGACTTTATTTATTTCAGAGACACATGGGAAACTTTAATGGAACTTAATGGAACAATGGAATTTACAATGCATTCCTCTGATTGGCTAATACGTCACCGTTGGGGGGATATGTCCAAGTCCCATTACTGTACTTTGTAGGAACTGAACGTTTTGAGTATAATCACCAACCAAAATGGTCTTAGTTCGGGTCTTAGTTGCACAAAAAACATATGACGGATTCTCGTGTTTTTTTAAATTATTATTATTACTTTATTTGGGGAAATAAAACCTGTGGTAAATATTTATAATCGTTTTACGTCAGTCAAGTGGCAGCTTGTATAGAAAAATAAAAGTTGAGGAAGTAGAGTCAAAATATTTATACACAACTGCCATTCTTTTTCTTTTTCCTCCATTTGCGTTTAAACAATCATTCCACAAAATAAAGGCGTTATCAGGTATTAAATATGGATGTTGGCCCTTGTTTACAATATGGTTGCTAGGTAACAGTTGTGGCATAGGTAGCGGTAATTCACACACATCTGCTGCTCATGTCCAACCAGGAAGTAACATTATAAACTTCACCAAAATGGTCAAACTGGGGGAAAATAGATCAAAGTTTTAGAAAAATCTGAAATATAATCAGTTTTGGTGAAATGTGTAGTCATGTAAACGTTAAGCGCACAACTGCAACTTTACATGAAACCACGTCATCCTTGCCACAACTCCCACACACAGTACTTCCTTATTCCTCCACGTCTCCATTTGACCTTGTCCCCACCTGTCCCCCATCTGTATTCCTCTCCTCGTCCTCCTGCCCTCCTCCCCAGTCCCATTCTCATCTCTCCTTCCAGAAGCCCACGTCCATATAAGGAGAAACGGCAGCGGCAGCAGCAGTGGAGGCCAGCTCTTCAGGGAATTCGCAAGCATGTAACACACACTCGCTCACACTCCACGGTCTCAAACAGCAGCAGCGAAAAGTGTGGCATAAATAAGTTCAGCTGCAGACCTGCACAGACACACCAGCTGCAAGGCAAACCCAATAAATGAGAACTGACTCAAGAACAGCTGCAGACACCGGAAGTATGGGAGGAAAGAGTGAGGGAATTACCGTACGTTTAACTGCCACAGCAGGTTTACAGGGCTTTGATAACACCATAAGTTAGAATGAATGTAAACGGTCATCACTTTTGGCTTGATGTACAACTCGAACAATGGAATCGACTGATGAATACCTGTGGAATGTAGTTTTGGCTGCAGCAAAAAACAAAAAACAAAAAACATAATAGTGACAATTTTGGAAACCACATTAAGTAATTTCAATTCAATTATTCTCCAGCCTAAATGTAAAGGGCCTTTAATCTGGTTGTGTATGCCACTGGTCACATACAGGAGGAATGGTCTATGTAAATACACTATGTGAATGAAAGAAAAGTGAAGATTCAACTATTGGTGATGATATAAATAATCATCTTTTTTCTCACAATGATCGAAGCAACAAAATTTGATATCGTTACCTCCCTTATAGACACCTAAATTGTTGACTAATAAAACACATTGATTATACTAAAGGATTGTGAGGGAACTGGAAAATGTCCATATTAATTGTATAATTCTCATTGTAAATACTGAAGAAGTGATAATACTGTATTGTATAAACACATTTTTAAATAGAAGCCTGTGGAGCTCAATAGTGACATTGTTGTTCTGCCTGTTGCAGTTCTAGAAGTAAAATTCCAATTGATATTCCCAAAATTGTGACATTTTATCAATTAAAAACAAAATATGATGTTTTTTATGGTCAAAAGTCCTCAAAATGGAACTTAAAGCATCCAACCGAAACCAAGGATCTGATTATAAATATATAACACATTTACTGTATTAAAACCAGACTCGATCAGGCCTTAACAAAAGCTCAAATAGGATCAAACCAAGTCTACATCAGGACTTAAATGGACTCTATTTAGGACCAAATAACAACAAGCGTGAACGGACCCTTAAAGACTGACATTTACTAATCCTTTTCCAGCTTTATTACATTTGGCAGCAGCTTTATTTACAGTACAAGCACTTAGGCACAACGCTGCATAATTACACTTTAGACAGATCCAAGGCTGGACTAATAAAACTGCACTATTCCCCTCATCACTCGCTGGCCCGCTCCAGACCTGCCTTTAATGTGGCCGTGTGTGCTTTATTGTCCCTGAGCTGTGGTTTTACTGTGCTGCATTTGAACAGATTTGGACTCTGCGCTGTTGAGCTCTTGCACTTAACCACTGCTAAAAACTATGGCCTTTCCAAGTTTGACCTGGACCATTTTGTATTCAGGCACTTCACAACTATTTGATGACATGTTACATTATATATTGGCTTCATTTTAACACAATTTTGAGACTAAAATGTGTCAATAATGGCGGCCAAAAGAGAAACATTCCAGCGTCTGCAATGTAGTAACAACAAGAGGAGATGTATAAAAGAAGGGAATTCATATGTTTTATTGTACTTCTGATGACGGAGGGAATTGAGGGGCCACAGGTTTTAACACTTAAAACAGAGAGCCAAGGAAAGCTCTAGAAAGTCAGTGCCTCGTCACATTTTAGTATTTTAGAGTTGAGGAGATTTGGCTGTCACACAACCTCTATATGGAGTTTACACATTTTATTTTTCAATCTTCTAGCGTGTCAAAGTCGATGACACAGTGACAGTCTTCAGTTCTGACGACTAATGGAATAATTATAATTTTGTCTAACGTTTCTATGCTCTGGGCTATGTTGTGGGTGAATACCAGCAAAGATGGACAAAAATAATAGTAGTTAGGGCTGGGCTTTAAAATTATGTTTATGTTCATTTATTATAATTAATTGTTTTGTTCACAGTCAAACTACAGTTGTCCTATGAATAATTGATACCTTTTCAGCCCAGCAGATCCGGCCTTTTGTGAAGAAATTAGCAGGTTAATATGTGTGTCACTCCACAATTTATAATGAATTCATGTTGTTTAAAAGTATGCCATGAGATCTGTCATAATATACAGTCGAATCGATATTTCGAGTGCAGCCCTAGTAGAAGGGGTTCTGCTTGATCAAGTAAAAGAAAAAATCCTAAAATGATAAAGAAAAAATTAAAAAGTGTGATAGCTAAACCATGGAATCAAATAAATCAAAATTGTATAGCTGAACCGCACCATTTATTTATTATAAATCATGTTTAATGTCTTGTCTTGTTCTCTTACAGTATTCAGACCCTTTTAAATTGTTCACTTTTTGTTTTATTGCAGCCTTTTGCTAAAATCAAAAAAGTTCATTTTATTTCGTCTTAATGTACACTCAGGACCCCATCTTGACAAGAAAAAATCTGAAATATAGACATTTTTGCACATTTATTAAAAAAGAAAAACTATAATATCACATGGTCATTAGTATTCAGACCCTTTGCTGTGACACTCATATTTAACTCCCATGCTGTCATTTCTTCTGATCCCCGTGAGATGGTTCTACTCCTTCATTAGAGTCCTGCTGTGTTTTTTAATTAAACTGATTGGACTTGATTAGGAAAGGCACACCTGTCTTTAGAAGACCTTACAGCTCATAGCGCACATCAGAGCAAAGGAGAATCATCAGGTCAAAGGAACTGCCCAAGGAGCTCAGAGACAGAATTGTGGAAAGGTTACAAAAGCATTTCTGCAGCACTCAAGGTCCCTGAGAGCACAGGGGCCTCCATAATCCTTAAATGGAAGGAGTTGGGGACGACCAGAACTCTTCCTTGACTTGGCCGTCCAGCCAAACTGAGCAATCCTGGGAGACGAGCCTTGGTGTGAGAGTTAAAGCAGAAACCAAAGATCACTGTGTCTGAGCTCCAGAGATGCAGTAGTGAGATGGGAGAAAGTCACACAAAGCCAATTATCACTGCAGCCCTCCACCAGATGGGGCTTTATGGCCGAGTGGCCCGACGGAAGCCTCTCCTCAGTGCAAGAAATTTGAAAGCCTATGAAAAAAAACACATGAAAGACTCCCAGACTATGAGAAATAAGATTCCCTGGTCTGATGAGTTTGAACTTTTAGGCGTTAATTCTAAGCGGTATGTGTGGAGAAAACGAGGCACCGCTCATCACCTGCATTATACAATCCCAACAGTGAAACATGGGGGTGGCAGCATCATGCTATGGGGGTGTTTTTCAGCTGCAGGGTCAGGACAACTAGTTGCAATTGAAGGAAAGATGAATGAGGCCCCAAGTACAGAGATATCCTTGAAGAAAGCCTCTTCCAGAGTGTTCAGGGCCTCAAACTGGGCCAAAGGTTCACTTTTCAACAAGACAAGGACCATTCTTGACCGGCCCAGCCAGAGCCCTGACCTAAACCCAATTGAGCACTTCTGGAGAGACTTAAAAATGTTTGTCCACCAACCTTCACCATCCAACCATTCAACTCTCCGAACTGGAGAGGATCTACAAGAATGGCAGAGGATCCCCAAATCCAGGTTTGACAAACTTGTTGCATCATTCCCAAGACTCATGGCTGCACTACTAGCTCAAAGGAGTGTTTCTACTCAATACTGAGCAAAGGGTCTGAATACTTATGACCATGTGATATTTCAGTTTTTATTTTTTAATATTCTGCAAAAAATACTACATTTATTGTTTTTTCTGTGTCTGAGAGTACATGAATGAGAAAGAAAATGAACTTTTTTTTATTATGGCTGCAATGACACAAAGAGTGCAAAATGTAAAGGGGACTGAATACTTTCCGTACCCCCCGTATGTCTCATCCATAGTAGTAGAGTAGCAACTTTACTTAAGTAAGATGACTGTTTCTTCAAAAGTATGGCAATAAAAATCTTAAAGTTGTTTAAATAAATATGACTGAATCTTAGCAACTTTCCTATTGAAACTGTGCCTAGTTTAGCTGATGCAAGACACTGCAAAAAACAAACATTACAGTCACAAATCTGCTTGGCCCCACTTCTATTTTCACACTAAACACTAAATTTAGGCCCTTTTTTGTATTTTTGTCCTCCTTCCCCATTAACCTCTCTGCTCTCCTTACAGACAACAGTGTCATTGTTCCCCGGCATCGCCACGACGCCGCGATGACCTCACTGCACAGCCAGCCAGGCTCCGCCCCCCCTTCCATCCGCCCCTGCCCAGCGCTAATAGCCTCCAGATGTTGAAGCACTTTACCGCTGCTGCACTAAAACACTACATAGAGAGACGATATGAGCAAATATGGACAAAGAAAGCCCAGACGACAGGGAAAGCATGGCATAATTCTCCTGCTTCTGCCAGAAAAATCCATGTGCTTAATTGTTTTGTACTCTTTGAGAGGCATGAGCCATGGAGTGAGAGAAGCAGTGGGAACTTCAGCCAAGCAGATCAATATCTGATTCAGACAATTTTTCCCCCCTGGTATTTTCAAACTGTAACATGTAGATTATTTTGTATTTCATTCTAAAACATCAATATTGGTCTAAAACGGCTTGATAATAAAATTGGTCTAATGACTTCCTGTTCAAAACGGCAGAACTGACTCTTCATAGTGGCATTTCACCGTAGCAAGCAACAGATTTTCATTTACTTGCTTCAATTGATGAAAAATGTCTATGTGACTGAGTGACTGTATGACCCTGAGTCTTGTAGAAGGAAGTGAGCGGTGATAGGGGGTAGGTGATAACTTTAATTTTCTGAGCTCTCAAGCCTTGAATGCAGGACATTATAGTATTACTCAAACATAGGTGAATAAACAAAACACAACTTTAAGTAAACTAATTACGGGGGGAAATCGTTGCACGGTTAACTGCTCATAAAAGTCGATTTTACACATGCCGTCGTTAGTATTGCTAAGCTGATTCAGAACTATTGTATAAATCAAACAGAAAGTAATTTACTATCATTTGAGGCAGCAGAGTCTCTTTTGGTAGAGACCTCCAGTGGACCGGATGGTGTCTCAACAACCTGGAGTACAACGCTCAGAAGACAGTGGAGATGATCGTGGACTTCAGGAAAGTCACAGCCCCCCAGCCCCCCAACCCCCCTCACCACTGTAGACCCCTGATTCTGAATAACTGTAAGGTTGGCGGTTCAATACTCCAGCCATGCTTCCATCAGTCAGCTTCATGGCAGCTGTGGCTTTAAAAGTAAGTTATGACCACTGAGTGTCAGTGAGGAGGGTCTGACAACCTTGATATTCAGTATACATTGACATTCCAGCATTTTTTACACACACACATATCAATGCCATGGTATACTATTAGCACTAGCGATACAACCAAAGCCAAAACCGCAAGCTATGAGTCACCGCACACATGCCTTCAAGAAATGTTTACGAAATAGGAGACCTAAACAAGCAGCTCTCAACAGCGTGTTGCAGAGTATGCGGAGTATGCAAATTTCATTCTAACTTTTGCATAAGCTGTGTAAAATTTTGCGGTAAAACCAATGTACCTTATCACATCCTGCGACACATGCAGCTAATTGTAAAATGTAAATGTAAAATGTAGTGATTTCCTAAAAGAACTTGCACTTCCACTATTCTTGAGAATGAAAACGACTCTCATGCTCCAGTTGTGGGATGAATAGTGCACACTTTGTTCCAGGGAAACTAGCGTGGAAGTCATAAATTACAGTAGAGTAGAGAGCGGTCCAGCTGCCTGTGCCGTGTCTCCTACCTCGCATTTGCTGACTCAGGAAAGACTCGCTGGGAGAGTGCAC
The DNA here is from genome assembly GCF_026437365.1 of Eucyclogobius newberryi. NCBI lineage: Eukaryota > Metazoa > Chordata > Actinopteri > Gobiiformes > Gobiidae > Eucyclogobius > Eucyclogobius newberryi. The sequence goes on along the minus strand of NW_027315834.1, from coordinate 37,253,518 downwards.
GGGCGAGTGATTAACGAGAGCCTACAACGCAACGAAGAATAGATTAAAGCTACAAATGAAGTCAGTATGACACAGCCCAGTCTTGTCTAATACAGAGTGACCACAGGCAGATGTTGTGCCATCCTTCCTTGGCCGGAGCTGGAGGCGTAATGAGACGGACCCATCAGTGAAATTGCATATTGACTGCTGTAAGGAGCCCGCATTAGCACGCACCAGCTAACCGCTAACATTCATCTGCCATCTCTGGAGGCCTTTTGGAGACGAGCAGCGAGGTAAATGCATAGTCAACCAGTAAATATGTTTCCTTCAACTGTAAAAAAAAATACAGGTCAGATTTGTGTAGAATTCACCTGGTCACTGTAAGAATGTGTGTTTTCCAAGGTATTTTTGAAGAAAGAAATGTGAAAGATTTAAGATGTAATATCAAACTTTGCAATATATATAGTATTTAATAACGTACAAGGAGACAAGTGGCTGACCTTCCCCAACAGAAAAGTTACATGAAGCACCTTCGAATCAATCACACACAACACATTCATGGTGTTCCAGTGTGCTCAAGGTCAGGGTAGAAATGGCAAGACAAGCCACTACCACCTTAATCTTGTTTGTTTTCATCAAGTCAACTTTGGTCCTCCTCTTTGTATGTTTCTCTTGCTTGAAAATTCCATCTTCTGCAATTATCAAATTGCAAAGGCTTCATTTATTAGATAACAGAATGTTCTTTTCAAAGAATATAATATCACTTTTTATTGCAAAATCTTGTAGTTTTGTCCTAAAATGCATCCATTATGTTCTTTTGTCAGTTCATATTTCATTTTCTCTCAAATGTTATTTGCCCCTGGTTGTTTATTCATTTTTATTTTTATTTTATTTTATTTTTTTCAAAATTGTGCAGCCCTACTGTATTATTATTTAATGTACCACCAGCTGTGCCTCCTGTGTTGTCCTCTGTGCCCTGTCCCATAGATGTACAATGTTATCAACTCCATTTTGCTCATCTTGCATTCTTGCACAGGGAGTAACTTAATTAGCTTGACAATATAGGCTACTCCTATAATAGTAGGCACTGGGGACGCAGGTTGTAGTGTAATAACTCAAGTGTTAACAAATGGCTGTTTGTTCTTGGTAATTCTGTAAGAAAAAAACCCACAACGTGTTAGCTATTAGCACCTAACCAAGCTACTTGCTAAGGGAGATTGCAATGTATTATGTAGAGCTGTAACTTCATACACGACTGAATGTCTCTGCTAAACATGGGGGGTATTGTGTGTGGTGACAGGGGGTGGTGAGTGCTGTAATAACAGTGATACAGACAACCTGGCTCACGCCAGTTGGATCTATACTATTGATCTACACATGAATCAAGAGTTTGTGAAATCGCAGAATTCATCTTGCTTGCAATGTTACCATAGATACCGAGGCACTGGGGATAGGACTGCAGACACTGCTTTTAGTATCCACTAGGCTATCAAATAATTTGTAAATGTATATAACTTACAAACATGTAAGAATTAGATTTTTTTTGGTGATAATATTCTAAAACATCTACAACAACCTGACTATTGTAGGATTTGTTGAACCAGAAAAACACTTTCAAGTAAGAACACATTTTGTGACGGCCTTAAGTCTACATTTGTTCATGAGAATGCTTCATGAATTGACTTCTTTCTTCCACATAGTCTACTTGCATCAGGTGAAAGTGAAACACCCACACCTCCATTCATCTGATGAATCTGATGGAGGTGAGAGGATGAGGCAGCCTAGCAACGTGAAGGCCAAACAACCCAGTATGCACCACTCTCTTAAAGCAACATGTAAGTAGCCCAACATGAAAAAAATGCATCATCTTTTATAATTTATTTCAAAATAACCTCAACTCTAGTTGAATGTAGCTAGCACAGCCTCACAGCAATAAGGTCCCAGGTTAGATTCTCAGGCCTGTACTCTGCTATATAGGTCAGCAAATTATTCAACTTTAGGTACTCAGTCCTAAACAAGATCATAGCTCAAAATTTGGAGATGGGTCCCTAAGCCCTGCACTGCAGCAGGGGCGTGTCCAGACCTTTTTTTTACTGGGGTGGTCCAAGAGTGGCACCAGGACGGGCCCAAGTCTTTGTGGTGAGAATTTTATCATTTTGGGAATAAATCATTCCAATTCTAGTCAGCAATCTAGTTATAAGAATATTCTCTCTCTCTCTAAATCTACTGTACTGTACAGTATACCACTGCATAAAACATATTAACAGTCTATATAAAATACTATATTGATTTGAAGTTGCCAAGTACATTTATATTTATTTATAGACCCCGCTAATACTGTAACTTGCATTGCAGCTTAAACGTTAATATTTAAATTGCTAAGTGCTTCCTGAAACAATCGCTCTTGGGAAATCTCCTCCGGCTACGGACTCAGCAGTCTGACCTCTCTGGGTTCCATGCCAATCTGATCCATGCCCTTTTCCTGGCATGTCTTCGACTTGAATCAAACAATAGGTCACAAATGGAACAGTTCTGCAGCATGGCTAACAGACCCAGACACCGTACCAATCCTCTGCACACAATAAACCTAACCCATCCAAGCGTCTATAATGAACTATCACACATAAATCTATCACACAGACTAAAAACACACATGGAATAACACTGCACCGGTGCCGTGGCGAATGAATGGGCGACACAGCTTTTTACGGTGAAGGTCTGCATTGCGAGCGTGACATGCGGAAGGAGGGAGGAGTGTACAATGTGTGCCGCGTGTCTCCTCTCCTGTCATGACTGAGCCGCAGCCTCGCCGTGACGACCGGCCGTTCCCATGACAACACCGGCTGTCAGATGGAGCAGAGATGGAGCCGGGAATGATGGCTATAAATAGGCTAATAGTTGTTGGAGGTGAATGGGATAAAGATGGACTTACGGTGAGGTTGCCGTGCCGTTCCTTTGAAGAGGTGTGTCAGCCATGACCGTAGCGCTCTCTCCCTCTTGCTCCTCTCGCTCTCTCACTTCTGTGACCACTCCTCCTCTCCTCTCCCTGCCGCTGTCCTTCTCTCCTCCACCTGCTCCCTCTTCCTCCTCTTCACGCCCTTCCCTCATAAAATGTTCTCATGCAGGGTGCCAGGAAGAGTCGCTTCATCTGGACTTGTCGCCTGCAGTTGTGCGATGTCAAAAAGTGCGATGACGGAAATGATGGACGATGAGGACAGGCACAAGGAAGCGAGAAGACGAGAGAGTGAAGGTGAAGTGAGGAGGTAGGACACGAGGAGACGGGCTAGGGAGCCGCATAGGGACATAGGGATGCAGCCTCATGACAGATGTATGAAAGGAGTGGCTGCTGCACAGGGAATCGCCCCCATTCCCTTGGCGACCAGAGATGGGTTTATTTAAAGAGCCACAGGGATAACCTCAATATCCACTGTTGTAGAGCTGAGAAGATCCCTGTAATAGGATAAGACGGGCGCGCACGCATAAGAGAGCAGGGTTTTGGCTCACGCTGGAGGTAAAAGTTGAGAAATGCTGCTCATATGTGCAGGGAAAGTAAGAAGAGTGGAGCGGTTTAACTCAATATTTTTTTTTTACAATGTCTAAAACGTTTTAAAAGATACAACGCTTTTCTAATATCAGTTTATTCTCAATGACTAAGATGAAGTTAGCAGTTACATACATTTGCGTGACATAACATAAAGATGACGTGCAGTAATATAAGTGACCAATAACAGAACAGAGTGAGTTAATGGCTTTGTTGCTGTAGTTCTCCTCAATAGTTATTTTTGCTGTTGCCCTTCATCTGACAATATGACACACACTATAAAACACCTTTTGTTTGTTAACAGGACAATGGAGAATCAGCGCCAAGGAGAAAAACTATAACTATTCCTTACATGGCTGGTATGTCTGCAAAGATTCACATTATTTTTAGACAACACGACGGCCAAAGGACAAAAACTAGTTCATCAGAAGGACAGAACGGCACAAACAAACCTTAACTTAAACTGAGAGAGACCCGATATATTGGTCCATCTCTGAACAGAAATGGTGGTTTAAGATACAACCCGTCACCCATTTACATGTAATAAGTATGTTTGGAATTAGCCGCAAAATATGACTCAGGTGACAGTTCACACCTTAGCGTACTGTAGTTTAATAGATTTAAGATAAGATAAGATAAGATATTCCTTTATTGTCCCACATGGGGAAATTCCATTGATGCAACGCAGGAAGATACAGAGGTAGATACAGAAGAACAGATCACTTATAGGAAGTTTGAAAAACACTCTCAGTAGAAGATCTCCCATAAACAAAAACTCCCATAGACAAAACCTCCCATTACCCAACAAGCGATGGAGGGGAAAAATAATAAAGATAAAAATAAATAAATAAATAAATAATTAAGTAAATAAATAAATAAATAAAATAAATACCATTGCATGTGATCACAACAGTAATTGTACATGACTATGTGTCACGACGGCACATGGATTGCACATGAATTTCACAGTAATTGCACATGAATCACGACAGTAATTGCACATTTGACGGAATTGCACATAGTTAGGTCAGTATTGCGAGTTTTCAGGACTAACAGTGTTTGTTATAAAGTCTGACAGCAGCAGGAAGGAAAGACCTGCGAAACCTTTCCTTCACACAGCGAGGGTGGATCAGTCTCTCACTAAAGCTGCTCCCCAGAGCGGAGAGAGTGTCCTGCAGGGGGTGACACTCATGGTCCAGCATAGATGTGAATCTAGCCAGGACCCTCCTGTTCCCCACCTCCTGCACCGAGTCCAGAGCGCAGCCCAGGACGGAGCTGGACTTCTTGATGACTTTGTCCAGCTTCTTCCTCTCCCTCTCTGTGATGCTGCTGCTCCAGCAGGCCACACCGTACAGGAGGGCTGATGCCACCACAGAGTCGTAGAAGGTCTTCAGGAGTGGCCCTGTCACTCCAAAAGACCTGAGTCTCCTCAGGAGGTAGAGCCGACTCTGGCTCTTCCTGTACAGTGCGTCTGTGTTATGAGTCCAGTCCAGTTTGTGGTTCAGATGAACACCCAGGTACTTGTATGAGTCCACTCTCTCAATGTCCCGTCCCTGGATGTTCACTGGTGAGGGGGCAGTGGTCGTCAGAGAACTTCTGCAGGACACAGCTGTCCGTGTCGTGTCTGAAGTCTGCAGTGTAAAGGGTGAAGAGAAAGGGCGCGAGGACAGTGCCCTGGGGCTCCCCCACACTGCAGGTCCGAGTGTCAGACACACAGTTCCGGGCTCTCACAAACTGGGGTCGGTCTGTGAGGTAGTCCAGGATCCACTCTGCCAGGTCATACTCCACATCAGCAGTCTCCAGCTTGTCCCTCAGGAGCAGCGGCTGGATGGTGTTGAAGGCGCTGGAAAGATCGAAGAACAGGATCCTCACAGAGAGCGGTGCAGCAGGGAGATGACGGCGTCCTCCACTCCAATGCCAGGATGATATGCAAACTGCAGCGGGTCCATGGCTGAGCTCACTGTGGGGCGGAGGTGGTCCAGGACCAGCCGCTCCAGTGTCTTCATCAGGTGGGACGTGAGAGCCACCGGCCTGAAGCTGTTGAGGTCTTTGGCGCGCGGTGTCTTGGGCACAGGTACTAGACAGGAGGACAACAAACAGCATGGAGTGTGCTAGTGTTAGTGTCAGTGTCGTTAGCTCCTCTCTTCAAATGGCTTTAAGGCAGTGAATTACCGGATCTGTGTCAGAACTGAGGAAGCTTCATGGATGAGTGGCGGAAAACAGATTCACCCTTAAAATGTTTGTCCTGTTGACAGAATTCAGAATACAGAATATTATGTTTCCATTGTTTCTTTGTTGACGTCAAACCTGTATTAAAAACATAGGCATAATTTCAAGACAACAACATTAATCTGATAGTCTTTTCCTCAAACATATGGGTTCTACGTGAAACTAATACATTTGTAGTACGCATGGTAAAAAATAAATGAATAAATACATGTTTGAAAAGGAGTGGGTGAAATTGATTGACACCGACTACTTTTTCACATTGTTAAATAACTAATTTGTTATACATTTTGTTTCCGTAACAAAATGTACAATTGCCTTTTTTAAATGTACTAGTACTCTCATAATAGGTAGATGAATGATTAATACAATATCATCACTACTCTTATTATTTGAATGATAAAGAGTTGTCTCACATTAACTATTTCTTCAATGATGAGGATGTTATCATTATGATTCACAGGTCGGTGTACTCCTTCATACATCCAGGAGTGTTTCCTTGTAGAAAAAAAATCAGTTCTATCATCTGGACTCTGTTTTTATAAAAAAAAAAAAGTTTGGACTCCCATCCGAGGGTCTGGGAACTCAGGTTTTATATCATACTCTGTGTAAGCCCTGCCCACCAGGCGGGACCTCCTGATGAAGGGAGTTTTTGGTTCAGCCCTGTAATGGGCCATCTACATCCTATTGTAAACTGACCTTTGCTCCCTCCTCACTGAGTACACGATTAGCATCAGAATGGCCTGGGCTTCTCCTGCTCCAGGGTTTCAAAACACTATTATATATAACCGTTCCTATTTAATGATGGTCTTCTTTTTTAACAAAAATAGCCTCTTTAACTCCTCATTCAAACCATCATCATTTCTCCTGCTTAGAATCTTAACCTCACTGTCTTCGATAGAGTGGTTAGTGGCTTTAAGATGAAGATGCACAGCGCTCTGTGGTCCTGAACTCGAGTGTCTTCTGTGCTGATAGAGCCTCTTGTGAAGTGGCTGTTTAGTCTCTCCTATGTACCGCTCTTTACACTTTTCTTTACTGCATTGGATAGAATAAACTACATTGCTCTGCTGAGTCCAGATGATACAACAGATTTTTTTCTACAATTGTGATTCACAGTCCACACTATCTGGATCAGAGTGAAATTAATCTATCCAATATGATACTGGTCAGCCCACACATTACGACTTAAAGGTGCTCGGACCGCATCTATTAATTATGCAGCAGATGGCTCCATTTGAAGCTGGATGAGGATCTGACGCCCACACCATTCCTTTAAACTCAACAACAAACAGCTGGTGGTGAGGATGAGAAGGAGGCTTGTGAAGTGACCATTAAAGGACACTACCTGAAGAGCGGACTTCAAATACCTGACATACTTTATGATAAGCACATGTTGTTTGGGGCTGAGGGCGATAGGGAGGAAGTGTCTACAAGTGCTGGGGCAGCTGGTGTGCCACTGTCTCTGCATTTTAAGAGAACTGACCTTGGCTTCAGTCTTGTGTGGTGGAGGAGGTAGGAACACGGAGCACTGATTAAAAGTCTGGCAGACAGGAGCGAGCTGTAATAGCAAATATTTATGTTGTAATGGAAAACGTTCAGCTTTGATTATGAGAAATAAGGTATTAGTTTCCTTGAGTAACTTTAGTATACATAAATGTTTCTATAAGTTCCTGGTTTATTAAAGCATTGGGTTATTATTATTTCAAACTACCTATAGGTGATCTGTTCTTTTCTTCTGTATCTACCTCTGTATCTACCTGCGTTGCATCAATGAAATTTCCCCATGTGGGACAATAAAGGAATATCTTATCTTATCTTATTAAAACATTTTTGTTTTTAAAGCTGGGGTACCTGAATTTGACCCTTCAAAACCAGAAGTAGGTTTTAAATCTGTGTGTCTTCCTTAGCTCTAACAACCCCTTTAACACATCATTATTATTCCTAAGCATTCATTTTCTGGTGCATGCAAAACTTAACAAACACAACTTTGGCGAAGTGAGACTGGGGTGGACCACCCAAGCACAGCCAATCAGAGAGCTGCTTTCCACACTTCCAGGTTGACGTGACATTAAAAACTTTATTGTTAGATGCAAAGAACACGGAGCGGTCTCATTTTGTGACAAAGTGTTGCTTTTATAAGATATTCTTTGAAGGAAAACACAAAATATAAGTGAACAACAATGAAAATAATACTGTTATATGTGGCTTATATTGCTGGAATGATGAATTAAGACAAGAAAAACATGTATATCCTCATCATTATAGTTAATATGGGTTACAATTCCATACTAATCCTGTAACTTGGCCTGTATAATTGTAAAGTATATTTCCACCACATTGTGAGTGAAAATTTGACTCTGGCAGCAGTCAGGCTAGTTTTGTTGACAAACCCATTATTATAGAGACAACCCGTTAATCATACTTGCATTGCAGTTTGAAACAGCAGTTTCAACCACAGAACTAAGGGTTCGTTGAGACAGAAATAGAATGGAGAATGCTGCCATCTTGTGGAATATCATGTGCAAATCACCTGTATGATGATGAGTGATACTAAAATGTATCACTATCTGCACAGGGTTAGCATACTCAAATGTATTTAAACTCTGTAAAATATTATAATTTGAGTGGTCGAGTCATCAGTTGTGTTATCAATGACAACTCAAATATTTTTTTTGTGTCAGTTACAGTTGTAATTGTAACCAATATATTTTATATTTATATTTATTTTCTTGGGTATTAAATGGTCTAATGTCTTTTAGGCTGTATGTGTAAATTGCTTCAAGTTTTACAACACTTTGGTTACGGTTTTATTACAATGTGTATTTAATATGATTGTCCAGCAGAGGGCAATATATATATTTTGAATTCCCCATGTGCCATCTACTTTCACCTATACCTAACCTATTATTGCAATTTGTGGATTTGACCACAAAAAATCAGCAATCTTTCCCAATTAGGGGGTTGCCTTTATCTCAATAATAGGCCTTTCCTTGGCATAGTGTACTTCCAAATGGTCATATTTTGCATGTCTCTGCAGTTGAGAGCACAGAGAGCACAGACAGGTGAGACTGACAGCCCCGTTTCCACCTGAGTGAGTCCCAAACACTGAGCCACCCAAGACAGCCTGGGCAACATCCAGAGGCCTATTGTTAGACACTAAAAAACACTTTACATTGTATTATGCCTGTGAGCTATTTCTCTGGCCACAACTGCCCTGGTTGACAGAGAAGTGGCTGCCATTCTGCACCAATATAATAATCTATAGGATCACAACCAATCACTCAAAGACCCCACATCCTTAATAAAAAAGATGAGCCAAGGATAAAGCTGCTATATGGATTGTCTCGAGCTGAAATAACAAAAATAGAATAGAACAATGATACAAAAAAGTCTTTAGTGTTTAAAACCCTACTCTTGGGTTGGTTCTTTGGACAATAAACGTTTTGAAAGATGAATTATTTAAAGGAAAATGTAGGCCGTTTTCTCAGGGGGGCCGAATACTACCGCGACACACAAGTCAAACTTCACTAACTGTTTTGAGTGACCCAATTCAGCTGTCTGTGTTTACCAAAAACAGTGTCTCGCTATAAATAATTGACCACATTCTGAGCTGCACTGGAGGGCCGATGAGAAGGAGATGGTCTTTTTCTATTTTCACAGCAAAAAATGTCGTGTTGTTATTCTGGGTCTCAACAGTAAGAGAAATGTCAAAATCAATAATAGCAGTGTGTTTTCTTCAGCATTTTAAATTCACATGAGACAAAGTAAACAAACACAAATGGACGGGGGTCACGGTGAGGAAATAGTTTGAGCAGGTGCTGGTCGAATCCACATTTTAACCCACATCCATAATTCACCACGGCAGCCAGCCTCCTCTGAGCTTCTGGGGAGGCGCGGGTTCATCAGCCTGCACAGTGGAATCAGCCAGAGGTGAGCGTAAATGCAGTACAGAGCGCAGACTGCAGTGTTCACAGGCTGGTGTTTATTTTTCTGTTTGCATTGTAGAAAGAACTGTAATCTATGGCGAGAGATTCAAGACAATGTGAATTATTTAAAGCGGCATAGCTGAGTAATGAGATTTTGTATGTATGTGCTTCTGTGTTTCATCAACATATCTACAGAGAGAGGGAGGCACTCTCTGCACTGCAAAAGGATCACAGCCTCGACATTCCACCAGCAGACAAAGGACGCTGCTCTATGGTTCTTAACACAGCTGATTATGAAGCCAAAGTCAACAGCCTCTTTTAGGGCATGATCACATATGAACCTTTGAAAAGAGACCCCACCAGAAGGTCATAGACTGTTTACAGCCTTAGCAAAATTCACTTAGAGAATGTTCTACTTAGACCCATTGTGTGTGTGTGCCAAGCATTTGACTACAATCTTGGCACCATTGGTGGGGAACTCAGAACATCATGTGGAGAAGTAAAACATCAAATGGACTCAGATGATTTCATGGTTTCATATGATGTGTTGTCGCTGTTCACCTGCATCCTGACCCCTGAGGCAGTGGCAGCGGTGAGGATGAGACTGCAGGAGGACACCACCTTAAAGGAAAGGACCAAACCGACACATGAACACATATGCAAACTATGTGCCA
>NW_027315834.1:37180672-37240672 GCF_026437365.1 Eucyclogobius newberryi | reverse complement strand
TTAAAAATATACTTGGACCATTTTTTTTACAGGTAGACTTCTTGGTAACACTCTTTTAACACAATTTTTCAAATAATTGCAACTAAATACAGGATGACACATTATGCAAAATAAAATGTTGAGCTTTTAACCATATCCAACCACCCGGAGTTGTATTTATCTTCAACACTCTTGTTTGATAAATCCGGTTTAGTAAGTCCTCTCCTTTCCAAGCAGATAGAGCTCTGAAATCTTCTGCAATGTTTTCACCATCCATAAATCATCAGTTACAGTCACATGTTGGGCTATTTTGTTTTTCTTCTCTGCTGCCAGTAAATGTAGAAGTAATGTATGGTTCTAGTAAACATATTGTTTTAAGTTCTAAAACTACATGTCAAAGCAAAGGATTTCCAAACCAGGTGAGACCCACTATCAGCATACTCTCCTTCTGCCTTAAGTGTGTGGGTTTTTTTTCCAACCTAAAACATGTACAGATGGCACAATCCTCCAGTTCGTTCTTAAGTACTACTTCCCACCACGATATGTGTCCTTGAACAGTGCATTGCGATCACCCTCTGCTTCTGACTGGCTGCCAATGGTTTAAAGAGGTGTCAAATGAAGAGGACAATTTTCCATCTGGGGGCCAAGACTTAAAGCATGTCTTGCTATAACTTCAACACAATTAGCTCCTGTTTTAGCCCCAGTCACACTTCTACTGAGGTGCTTTCTGTCTTGTGAACGTGAGGCAATGTTACTTTTTATAAACAAAACAAGAAATGCAAAGGAAAGGTGTCCAAAAATAAATCCAAACGTGATGAAAATGAATCTTTTATCATGCAACCAACACATTTAACCTTTTTTGGTACTCATCTTCGTTCTCATATTGTATGTACTTACTCCTCTGTGTCGAGTGTATGTAGCAGAGACCATGTGACTTCGACATGGCTCCGGGACCCAAAACTGGGCTTAAATTGTAGGAAGTGATGAGCAGGGAGCAAAACAAAAAGGTCTGAGTGTGAGTGTTTGAATGTATGAAGCTGAGTGGGAGGCGCAGCAGCACAAATTAAGGACTGTGCGACGGAAATGTTCAAAAGAAGGATCCAGGGAGGAATGGTATTAGACAAGCAGTGAGGCCAGAGAGTTATGAAACCATATGCTTGTAGCTCTCTCTGGCCACGGGGAACAAGTGGAGTCTGTTTGGACACACTCTCAAAGTCTGGTCAAAACTGAGAGGAAGGCATATGCTTGTATTTTTGTGTGTGTGATAACGAAAAAGACTTAAAAAAGACTGGAGAAAAAATAGACGGATAGGATAAAGAGCAGAGAGAACATTCAGCAAATCCGATCCCATGACGCTGAGCCCAGCAGAAGACTACTGGACGATCAATCAAAAAGCAAAAGTACTTAAAAAGAAGGAAGACACTGCTAAAAATAGTGCAATATCTGTTGAGAGCTGCGCCTCAGGACTCTCACTCAGCGGTTTGAAAGGGAAATGTGATCAGAGGTTCAAATGGAGATAGCAACCATAACCAATACAAGAATAATACAAGTTTGAATTACATTTTTCCCTAGCTTTAATTCACAAAATATGAAAAAATAACAGGTCTCTTTTACTCCGTGAAGAGAAGGCATATTATTGTCTTCTTTTACCTTCAAACAAAAATGTCCTGGGCTCAATCCCTGAATCTTGTAGGTGTTTTTTGTGAGAACTTTGCGTGATTTATGAAAGTCGGGGTGTAGTCCCTCTGGGTGTTGTAGTTTTCCTGTACAAGCATTCCCTAAAGACCACCACCAACATAGCACATTCATCCACACAGGCAAGAATACAACTGCACAGAACCTTTTAGGAGCATGTGACCATAGAAACATGCTGAAGATTAAAAAAAAAAAAAAAGTTCTGATACATTGTAAAATAAAATAACACTGAATATAGTGGAAATTAACTGGCTAATCATCCACGGTTGGACGCGTTTCCATGTAACAGTTTAATTATGCCAATAACATCTTGGCTCCGCCTCTGCGTGTTTGATTACAGCCCACTCAATCTGCCCCAGTAATTACTCCGATATTGACGTTTAGAATGTCAGCAACATCACTTCCATTTGAGCTCCATCGCAAAACAAATAAATCCCACCTCCAGCCATCTCGCTCGACTCGGATCAGCAGCTTTACGACGGCTCTGTAGTCACGTCGGCGGAACACCGGTGACCTTTGCCTGGAGCTGATGAAAAAGTTAGCCCAAGAGACGAGGCGAGGCGGAGTGTTCTGTGCGCTGTTAATGCTACAGTGAATATTTATACTCTTGTCGGGTGGCTGAGATTTGCATTGCATTTGTACTTGTGCTCAGTGACCTGTGATGGAGAGAGAGGAGGAGGAAAGAGGAGAGGTGACACAAGCAGAGAGAGGGAAAAGCAGGGAAACAAAAGATGCTATATTATTTATCTTGTGCGGATGTAAGTGTGCATTATTTATTCTCTCGGGCCGCACTTCCCGAGCCTGGCCGCTGATTAATTGCTTCTTCGCAGTTAGAGCAGCACAGATTTATAGGGTGAAACTTGGGGAACATTGTTTTCTTTTTCTTTTGAAGATTCTGGGCCCGCAGGCTTTATCAGACGGGACGAATGAGTGAGACATGGGGGTGAGAGAGAAGGAAGGACATGAGTCGGGATTCAAACTCACAACACTGTGACCGGCGGCACTTGGAGCCTGGCATATGTGTGATGTGTCTTAACCACTGGACCACCGGGCAGCACGAGGGGAACATTGTTTTCACTTGCAAAGTATACCAGAAATACACCTAAAGGCTCTGTACCAAATGCTTCCTTGTGGAAAGTCTAGTTAATACTTTACTTCTACTAAAAATGGAATATGACAAGTTAGTTAGAACAGACTTTTAATCCAGAGCTTATATAATAAATGAATGAAATTGGTTGTGATCACTGTTATTGCTTAAAAAAAAAATATTAACATTGGGTGAAGCGGTGGCGCAGCAGTTAGTGTGCTCTCGTCTTACAGCTTCTGGGTTTGACTCCCGGGGGCCTTTGTATGTGGAGTTTGAATATTCTCCCAGTGTCTGTGTAAAAAAAACATGTACAATAGGCTCCTCCCCTCTGGGACCTCTATTTACCGGTAATTTTTCTGTGTGTCAGGCCCCTGCTTGTCTCCATGGAGATGTTATTATTTGCTTTACCCAAAATGTTCCACAGTATGACATTAATGTAAATATATTTCATGGAGACAAGCAGGTGACACTCCCAGGCCACATTACAACTCAGATCTGTGGAACGTTGATCCTGCTTACAGTAAAAAGTCAATTTCAATGTATTTTCATGTAACGAACACATTTGAATTGAATAAACGTTTAATGCCTGTGGAATGTTCCAGGTAAAGCAATATGATCTCCATGGAGACAAGCACCTGAAAGACCCTCCTCTTGAAAAGTAAGTTATATCTTACTTCTACCACATAACTGCACCTCTCCTGATGTCTAATATGTGATTCTTTGTATCTCCTTCACCTTCCCAAAGCCAACCACATAAACTTTACAACTTATTTTATTAGGTTTTGGACTAAACACTCCTCTACAATAGGGACAAAGCCTTTGAGCTGGAGGTCTGTTTGTTGGGTGCATTCTTGTTTTTACATTCCTCTGCTGGACAGCTCCCTGCCCAGAGCTCCGTAATGTGTTTGTTCCGGTGTACTTTGAGTCACTGTGTCCCTGCGTGAGCTTGCTTTTAGCCTCTCTGCTCTAATGGAGATGAATGCTGTCTCCTCCACCTCCAAACAATGATTTAATCTCACAAATAGGCTGCTGCTCTAATCACTGTGTGCATGGGGATATCATTTGTTTTGTTTCATACTTGGTTTCTGACAATAGCTTGGGGACAGAGCACTGTTGCACAGTATGCTGCATCTTTGGGGAGGAAGATGGATGGGCAAAATGACTAGTTTGACATTGAGGTCCTGCTGTGTTAAATGAGTTGCCTTGGAAGGCATGATGCTTATGTGGGGCCGCAGTGGAAAGTAACTAAAAGCTTTTAGTCTATGTAGAATTTATCCTCCTGATAATCTGAATACATTTTTATAGGTCATATATGAGTAGGTAAATATGCTACAGGTTAGGATCAGTCTACAGGAAATGAACATTAGTCAGTATAATGTATGGAAACTCCACATGCATGTATGTATGAAGTGAGTGATTTGATGAATATTGAGTTTTGTAATGTACCGGTACATATAATGTTAATGAGTCTATTGTCCTTAATGAATAAATACATTTCAAATTAGGGGTCATGAATACAATAGTCCAAAGCCATGCATGTGTTAGGTAAAGATTGGTAAGTCTAAATTGGCCCTAGTGAATGAATGTGAGAGTGAACTGTCTGTAATGTCTATGTCTCTGTGTTGGCCCTGCGACAAGTTGGCCACTGTCCAGGGTGTACCCCGCCTAAGGCCCAAAGTCACTGGGATAGGCTCCAGTCACCCGCGACCCCGAAAGGGAACAAGCGGTAGAAAATGGATGGATGGATGGATGGATGGAATACAACAGTCAAGTGTTTGAGCAGCAGAGACTGTACAATCATAAGCTAAGACGCACGTTTTATTTTGTGTTGCCATAAATGCCTTTTTACATAATTCTCTGCTAGCGTCTCAGCCCTATTCACAGAGGCTTTTAACAGAACATCTGCTGCCTTTCTCCTCAGAGCAGAAATTGATTTCTCTTCACCACCAGATGCTTAGACTGAAAAGTCTAGAACAACCAAGTAGTAATGCGTCTTTGAAAAGCAAGATGTAGATGTAGATTTGCATAGCTCATAGAACTATACACTATATACCGTATAACACCATTGCACAACATTACAAAATTGCCGTCAAAATATTTTTTGGGGGTTACCACAGGGCCCCCTCTTTGTACCACTACTGTTTCTCTTTTCTTCTTTGTTTCTCCGACATTTTCATTTGATCTACCTACCATTGTACCTCCAAATGCCCTGTTCCCCCCCCCCCCCCCCCCCCCTCAAATATATCTAGTTCAACATATATTTAAAAAGTTCTCCAGACAGTGAAAGCTACACAAGGGACATACAAAAACATCCCAAGAGCCGGAACAGCACAAAGACAACCACAAATAGAAAAGAAAAGTTGTCAAAAAGAGAGTAGACCAGTTTCTAGCAGGTGTGTTTATGATCAAAGGGATAAACAGAGGAAGAGCCTTTTGACAATTTATTATCCATGTCGATGAAACGCTCTGCTTCTCTCCACAGCTCTGGGCTTTTGTCTTGTCTCGCTAATCCTCTTCGCACCCCCTTTTCCTGCCTTCCTTTAGCTCACATCTCTCTCTTTTCCCCGTCATGCTCTCATCTCTATCCTCCGGCTGCTCTATCTGCACTCTGACTCCTTCCAACCCTTTCTGAATTTTCACACTCATTTGAACATCTCTGTCTGCCCCCTCTGTTGCCCCCAGTAGCACATAAATCCTCACCCCGCGTGCTGCCCCCCGCTCACCCCTATTAGTGCGACCCCCCGCTCTTTCTCTCTCACCATGATTCTGTTAAAGCCCCTTGTCAGCGTTAGAATCTGTTCTTCTCATCTCCACGCCGCGCATTACAAGCCAGAGCAGCGTTGAACAGGCGGTGCGTTGAAGACAGTCTTTGCGCAGGTCAGAAATGTTCCAGCTGGTCAGTGGGGCAGCCACGTGGGGGAGGGGGGAAATCATTAATCATGGGTAATTTATGGATGTACTTATGAAAAATAGATGTCAACTTTTTAGTTGATAACGCACTTAGATCTCATCATGAGTCATCGTTGAGGCATAGATTAAATTAGATCAACTTTATTTTCTATCAAGCATGTCATACATTAAAACACACCACACAGTAACAACAGTACGAAATGTTTCTTTCTTCTTTAATACTATGTCTCTTGTTTAGCGTAGAT
Organism: Eucyclogobius newberryi; assembly: GCF_026437365.1. NCBI lineage: Eukaryota > Metazoa > Chordata > Actinopteri > Gobiiformes > Gobiidae > Eucyclogobius > Eucyclogobius newberryi. Next base: position 37,234,756 of record NW_027315834.1, on the reverse strand, counting down.
GTGTAAATGTAAGCAAATAATATATTATTATGCCTTGCAGCACCGCCAGCGCTGGCCAGTATGTATTGTGCAGATTATAGCTAATTCTGAAAATAAACAAAAGTCAATCTTTGTGTGCTGTACGTGATCTCCTTTGGCTAGATTCGATATTTTGGGAGAAACAGTGCATATATTTGTATTCTTTCTATCCCTAATTGTATTTCATTTTCTTTGCCTGCTCGAATCCGGCACATAGACTAATCATTAACGTCTGCAGAAACAGCAGTGTTGTGGTTGGATACAATGAAAAGGTCAGTTAACCAGCAGTGCAATGTCAGCAGGTTTACAGATGACCACCCCAGACACTGGAAGAATAAGCCCCCATGGGCTTCTTGATCTACACATAATGGAACAAAACCCCACAAACTACTCCATATACCACATGAAATGTCATATTTACGGTAATTTAGGACCAGTATGGGAAAAATTATAGAAAACTGGATAATAGTTGATTAGTGGAACAAGGGATTACACACTAATAAAAGACAGACAATTATTGCAGTGGTTCTCAACCTTTTTCAGCTGTGACCCCCAAAAGAACAACCTTTGGCATTGACGACCCCCACGAAAACATAAAAACTAGGCTACCCCCAAAGTGATGATGTAGTCTCATGTCTAATGTTTGATTTTATTTTGAGGATATAGACCTGGATAAAGACCATCAAATATAAATCGATATCTGCCACTGCATTTGAAGGGTGTCAAGCCTTGTTTTAGACCAAAGTAAACATTTAAATTTGTTCTCTGATATTGTCTGGGGACTCTCTAATATCATTTTGCCACCCCCAGGTTAAAATAATAATAATAATAGTTTGGGCGAAAGTCAAAAGGAAAAACCTAAACAAACGTGGCGATGTTGACAGTCATTCTTTGGTTGATTTTTCAGATTTTTCAGATTTATACTATTTTATTTTTTTTAATCCTGCACACTTTGTAAGATAAGGAAGGATGTGGAAGAAGTCTGTGCTTTTATCTAACTGGATTCAACAAAAGTTTGATTTCTCGGCTTGTTCCTGTCGTTGTGACACTTTGACCAATCAGATTCAAATATCCAGGTTACTTTGAAGTTACAATGTCCCATACTAATGTATTGATGCGAGTTGATTCGAACATGGAGTGTCTTGCCTTAAAAAGACAACAAACACATTGCATCCTCCTTGACCCAAATGCTTTTTATAACCAACCAGAAAATCACAGGACCAAGCATATTACAAGATTGATCAAAGTGGCAATGATAGTGTTAAAAGGCCCATGATCTGCTGCTAATCTGGTGTTACAATGTGTTGCTAAAAACATAATCTGAAGGCCTTGGTGATGTAAGTGAAGCTGGAGTTTCCTAACCATACCATATCTGGAGTTTTGTTTCATTCACGTTTGAATAATCAGTCCGTTTCCATCTCAATAGCTTAAAAAAATACATTCTGCTGTCATGAGTTGTTCCAGACATGAGTTGAAAATCAGAAAAAGGGTTTGTTGCCATTGTCAGTGAACAATCTGTGTGTTTCAAATGAATGGCATGTTATTTTTTGACAGGATTCCATATACAAATATATATATTCATATGATCACACTTCAGCCCCTGAGTATCTGCCCCATCCGTCCTTCCGTCCTCCACTGCAGCCTCCTCATCCCTCTCCTTCACACGCAGAACGCTTTATCCACGGTGGCCGGCCTTACCGTTCCACTCACAACACTTTTCCTCAAATCTTCTCCCATCCTCTCGCTCTCGTCTCTCTTCACAGCCAAGCCTCGCAGCCCTGGCATCAGTTTATTGGTTGCCACGACAACCTCAGAGCCGGGTTATTTATAGCATCCGATCAGCGTGGCTCCCTCACAATACAGCCCTGTTTTTTCTTTTGTGATTGGTCTGATGGGCTTGTTCTTCTGATCAGAGAACAAGCGCTGCCTAATGAGTGATGATACAGCTATTTTCAGTGGACAGCAACAACCTGGCTGACACCAGAGTGATATAGCACGAATGAACACGTTTATCAATCAGGAATGGATCTTTCTGAAAGCAGTCGGGATGTTGTGATACACATTTGGAACTGATTGGTCAAAGAGTTCCAGCAGCAAAACAGCAAGAGAAATCAAACTTTTGTGAAACCGAGGTGAGCGCTTAACTTTTGCAATTTTAAAAATCAGTATAAATGTGTAGTTGGAGATGTTAATCGTCAGGACCACGCCTCAACCTCGACTCCTCCAGTAGCCAGGCCCCACTCTCTAACCACACCTCTAATTACCCAGAAGCCCTATTTATAAGGCCTGTTCACAGCATCTCTTGTCGTCTCTGCTCTCTCGACCCCGCCCTCCCACCCCAGGTCTCTATCATTTCCACCTTAACACATCACCATCTACGGAGGGGGGGTTCTGAATTGGCTGGGCTGATCACCCGAGACAGAGCCCCCAGCCTGAGTCTCTACCCAACCAACTCTCATTGCCTGATCGTCGCTCCATCGTCGCTCCATTGTCCCACCATCGTCCCTCCATCGTCCCTCCATCGTCGATCCATCGTCGCTCCATCGTCCCTCCATCGTCGCTCCATCGTCGCTCCATCATCCCTCCATCGTTCCTCCATCGTCCCTCCATCGTCCCTCCATCGTCGCTCCATCATCGCTCCATCGTCCCTCCATCGTCCCTCCATCGTCGCTCCATCGTCGCTCCATCGTATCTCCATCGTCCCTCCATCGTCGCTCCATCGTCGCTCCATCGTCCCTCCATCGTCGCTCCATCGTCGCTCCATCGTCCCTCCATCGTCGCTCCATCATTGCTCCATTGTCGATCCATCATCGCTATTATCAATAAACATTCTTTCATATTCCATTGTTGTGGCGTGGTCCTTGCTAGTGAATTGATACAACATTTGAAAAGTTAAATGGGTTAAATTGAATTAAGTTTTTTTAAACCACATTCTCTGAACTCTGTCCAAACAGAGCAGGCAATCAGTACTGTTCATTGTGTTTGTAGCTTTGTTAAGGAGCAGATACAGCAGTGAGACAGCTGTACTTTGGGACGATTGGGACTTGTGCTGTATTTACATGATTTATAAATATAACTAATTACAATTGCATGTTCAATTTTTCTCAATTACAAGTACAAATACAGTATATGTTTAAAATACTACTTCAAATAGTACAATTACTCAAAAGAAATCACTCACTTACAACAACGTGAGTATTTGTAATTAGTTACTTTGCATATGTGTCGGTTACCATGTTTTTATACATTTGGGTGCTTCACCTTCACTGGTGGTTCAGGTCCAATCGTAATAGCTGAATGAATTCTTGTGTCATAAGTATTGAGAGAATTCAAATTTCTGGCAAGGTTAAAACCAAAAAGAAGTGACTGGAAAGGTGATCTCAAAAACACACAATAAAAGGCCATGCAGAGACAAAGCAATGGAAAGAAGCAGGTGGTGGTAGACTCCCCAACAGAAAAGTGACAGACTACTTCCTTCCACCTATATCCTCTTCTTCCTCATCTGCTTTAACCTAAGTCAGATCTTTCAGCAGTGCAACCCTCCTCCATATCTCCATTTTCACCTTCAACATCACAGCCAGTCTCTGAGCTCGGGGATCAAGATTTCAGCTCATATCCTGTGCCATATCTTCCCTCTATCACTCATAGTTCCTGCCATGGTCTAAACGCCAAAGATGTTTTGATAAATCTTTTTATTGGTCTCTGTTTGAGTCAGATTGAAATATTTCTTTGTGCTATAGAAGGGGTGCAAGAAATTCAATCAAAATCCCAATAACCACATTACAATTACAGAATTATCCTGTCTGTATGCAGTCTTAAAACAACTTGCTAACCCTGTGGCTTTCAAGTTCAAAATGACTTTAATGAAAGAAAGAATTGATTAATTTATACCCCAGAACTCTTTACAATTGTGAGTATGTATACTGCTTTTATTGCAGCCAATCACGTATGGCCCCTATACAACTGACCTTTTACACCTAGGCTCAAAAGAAAATATCACTGACATAGATCAATACACATAGACCACTTGTCATATTTAGGTAATTTGACAATAATTGATTCAGTCCCATTCAAAAACAGACTATTATATTTGCATTTGCCGACACTTTCCCAGTCTCTGCTCTCAGCCTGCCCTTAAATGAAGTGCGCTCTGTGTAAAGTGATTCTTATGGCTGCACATTAGCACAACGAAGAGCCTCCATCCCAGACCGCATCGCATTATGAACCTTCTCATTGTCTGCTGCTCTCCGCCTGTGTGTATGTGTCCCGTCGCTAGCATTGATCACAGCCAAGGCAGCCTGTTATATGTCGCCATGGCAACCGGCCCCAGCGCTTAGCCTCCGCCGAGAAACCAAACACGGCTCGATCAATAATCTTCTGCAATAAGGGGCCGTAGGCGGGCTGGGTTTGGCCAAAGACTCAGGGTTCCATCGATATGAAGGACATTTGGACAAATTCAGACAAGAAGAGAAGGACAATGAAGACACAAGGAACACAAGGAATGCTTTTAGAGAGGCAGGGACGGACAGGAGGGAGTATTTTCGAGGTATTCTGAGTCAAAAGAAGTGTCACACTACAAAGAGCAGAATACAAACCATGGATAGATACAGCTTGAATGGCAATTGTGTTTTCTGAAAATGCTGTAAAAAGAGTTAAGTCTTTTGGTATTGAGCGAGACATTACATTTCTTTACTGTGGATTTTTAACTACTTCTAAGATGTAACTTTTTTGTTCGTGGCGATATAGAATGTACCACAGTATGACATTAGACAAATCTACTGCATTAATTCAATTACATAAAACAAGAAATCTCAATACACCTATATTGCTCAAAAACCATTCATTCTTACAGTGAGCGGCGTCGCCTCGCTACAGATCAGACCAGCAAATTATATGTACATTAATTCACTTTTAGGATGTCTTTTTGGAATTAGGACTGTCAATGCAAATTAGATCATCTGAGCTAACTTGGTCACATTTACATTGTTTTGTTTGCAATGTCCTTTTTCAAATGAATACATTTTAAAAAATCTGACAGTTTCCATGGAGATAAATGAGTTTAATGTCAATACTATGAACCATTCTGGGCAAAGCAATAACATCTCCAAGGAGAACATAAACGTTACACAGCTCATATCATAAGGTAATGCTGTAGGGGAAACACCTATGGAAAACATCAGTGTCCAAAGCACAGCAGTAAAGCTACGGTCAACACAAAACTGGCAAATAGAAGATAATCAAACATATTTAAGGAGAAATGGTTTGTAGAATTCCATACTATCAAACCTCAATAGAGAGAAGGAGAATAAGACCACGCCCAGAATCCAGACTGACTTCACACTCTCATTTGGTGATAGTGAAATCTGAGACTCGTGTGTGTAGTATTCCCCAGAGCTGAAACCCTCATGTTCAGCACTGGAACACAAATGGGTCCCTGTAAAACTGTAAACTAAAGCTTAAATGTCGGCTTATATCGCTCATAGACTGCAGATTATTTACTCATTACAGTAATTACAAATAAGGTCATTAATAAGCACTGTCTATTTCAATTAAATACCGTATTTTCCGGACTATAAGTTGCACCGCAGTATAAGTCGCACCAGCCAAAAAATGCATTATAGAGAAGAAAAAAAACATATATATGTCGCACTGGAGTATAAGTCGCACTAGCCAAAAAATACATAATAGAGAAGAAAAAAACATATATAAGTCGCACTGGAGTATAAGTCGCACTAGCCAAAAAATACATAATAGAGAAAAAAAAAACATATATAAGTCGCACTGGAGTATGAAATGAGGTTGCAAGTGTGAAAACAACAAGTAATATCACATATAAGTCGCTCTGGTGTTTAAGTATATAGGTATAAATATAAGTATAAGTCGCACCCCGGCCAAAACTATGAAAATAGGTGGGACTTATAGAAAATACGGTACATAAATAATCCATAACACATTCATCAATATCTAATTTCAGATGCCATCGATTTTATCATCCACAAGTGAAAGATCTTAGTAGTATATCTTAGTAGTATCTTCCTTAGTATTCTGATTCTTAGTATGCTTTAAATTCTATAGGTTTCAGTCGTAACAGGAAGGGCCTTTTGAAGTCTAAACTCTGAACACACGCGACTGACTGAGGCGACAGTTCATCTTAATGTTTTGAATGATTTTTATTTAATCAGAGAAATCCAACTGAAAACTGAGAAACTCTTTTACAGGCGCGTTGAACCTTGCCACACCTACAATCGAACATATCCATTTTCTATCAGTGTGCCTTGCATAAGGGGACATATGGGGAATAACAGGAGCGCCATAGAAAAACAACAAACTAATTTGCACAGGTTTTAATGTAATAATTTGCCATTTTTGAGTGTCCCGAGCAAACGTCTTGAACCAGAAATAGACACAAAAACTACTGCCAAATCCCTCAAGAGTGCTGCAGACACAGTGACGTGGACATTACTCAGTGGATGGTTTACCACAGCATCTTATCAACCAAAAAAGTGTGCCACGACTCCAAAAGTTTCAAACACGATAGAGTGGCATTTCTGAGCTGGTCTAAAAAGCGTGACACGTGGATTTCCCCTCTGAATGTTCCTGCTGCTTCTTTGCTTGACTTTGCCCTGACCTGAGACTGGTCAACAAGCTTCTTTTACCCCCGTGCTTTCAACTCAGCAACGAAGACAATGTAGAAGAAAATGCTATACTTCATTCAGAATATTGAATGAACAATGACCATAATAAGAAAAAACTAATTGTATTATTATGTTTACAAGTTTCATGGACAAAATTCAACACATTTTTCATATTATTGCAAAGGAAAAATCTGCTCATTGGGGTTTTAGTTTGTTCATGACAAGGCAAGTTTATTTGTAGAGCACATTTCATACACAAGGCATTTCAAAGTGCTTCACACAGCAAGAAAAATGCATTAAAATCATAAAGAGATTACAGAAACAGAAACACAATAAAATGAACTAAATAAAAAGAAAAAAAGAAAATGATTGCCAGGTTTAGTTTGTGATGCAGGGCAAATAACTGTATGCAAATAACACATTTTACCGTATTTATTTTTCCATTGTCGGTTTCATTTGATTGGCCAAAGCTGAAATTAAACCCAATAAAACATTTTCTATCCTGTGAATTATTCAACATGCTTTGACAGGAGTGCATTTTTGCCTTTTCAGTTTCTGAAAATATAAACAACCGTGTGAATATTTTCCCACAGCAGTTGATCCACAGGGAAAAGCGAGTCTCGCCAAAGTTTGGCTTTTCTCACAGGAGACATTAATAGAATTTGGCTCGGTTCAAAAACATGCTGTTATCGTCCTCTTTTGAAGTAAACAAACAGACAACATAGATAGAACATTTCACAGACTGTGGTAAATGATTTGAGTTGTGTCTAATAACTCACTGACTCTTCTTCCGCAGTTTTTGACCGTTTTGAAAGTTATTCTATTCTAGTTAAAGGTCTGGAAGGCAGAATATCATATATAACATTATGTAAGATGTATTTTAAATGGGTTTTGTTTAGTTATTTAAGTAAAGTTATTCATTTAATTATGTAGGTAAGATCAAAATGGTTGGACAGGTTATATACAATAAAAAACATGTTTGAATACATAGTATGACAGGTATGTTTTGTTCTTTTCCTACAATATACTAGTCTGGTAACCGGGCTCACTCCGGATTGATCTGTGTCTCACTCTGAACTGAATTCTTTACATGATTCAATTTCTGAAGTCTCTCGCCAAAAGCTGCCCGGGATGTTAAAATATATATTTCATGCTGATTGGTCGAAGCATCACGACAGCGGAAGAAGCGGAAAAATCTGAATTATGTTAAATCCAGTGGAGAGAAAAAAACTGTCCCATGATCATCTGTGAAAAAGAAAATGTGTCCTAAAAAAGGCTGAAGTACAGTTGTTGGTGCCGCAATTTTGTTTGTTTTGGTTCGGTTAGTTTGATTTCCGCCCAAACCACAATGCTGCTCTTTGATTGGTTCCAGTTCCGCATGGGGGCCTCACAAAAATTGCGAGAATTCATCTTGGCAAGGTTACTAGCCTGGGCCCACGTCTTCACGTCTTGGACTCGACAGTTGGATTAGTGCAACGACAGAGAAACATTCTAAATCTATGTTATAAGTAAACAAGAAAGGGAAAACAAAAATACTGCAGATTCAATGAGTGAAGAACTAACCTGTTAATCAGAGGCGAGAGGAGATGGATTGTGTTCTATAAGATGGATAACCAGATGCTGGATAAGGAGCGTGAACCAGTGATCAGAACCAGTGAGCAGTACAATTAAGCTCTTTTTAGCGACATAAATAATAATCTTGGAATTTATTTTGGAATCCCAAAACAAATATCCCCACTTTAAACAGTTAATGGGAGACCAGCTCAAACTGATATTCTTAAAAGGTCACTGGCAGAAACTACACATGTCTTATAATGTTAAAGAAATGTGTTTTTCTGCTCATGCTGTGCATAATGACAGAAGGCATTTGAAGTGGGCTGGGCTGAAGGAGGCATGTCGAGTGTAATGTAGCATGGTCCTAGAATCTAGATCACTGCACCAGCATCTCTTCAGTCAAACAGGCTTCTGTGGTCTCCACATGTCTGCCCCACTTTCACTGGTCAAAGGAAAGGCAGAGGAGAGCATACTTTTCATTTGGAGCAAGATGGAAATGTGTAATGTACAGTCTGTACAGTCAAGGAAATGTTGGATTGAACAAAGGCCAAGCAGATAAATCCTTTTCCCTTGATGGCTACCACACACCTACACTTGATCTTTTTATGTAGCAATAATGCAATTTGCAAAAGGGAAAAAGATTGATTGTATTTGGCTAAATATGTTAAATGCAATTTTTTAAAATTGTAATCTCCATTGATGAAGAAAGCAAAGAAATGTTTTTACAAAATTGATCCAAGCTGAACTTCTTGTTACTCATTGCTTTATTTTTTAGGTGTTTTGATGGGAAGTGTGTGTTTTTTAGGTGTTTTTCATGTAGCCCTGGCTACACATTCCCATGATAGTCCCAGATAGTTTTATAAACACAGATTATTTCTTGTGTTTTCTTGTGTTTTCTTGGGCTTTCGGTTCCATTCCAAGGCAGATTTATTACGTCACAGAAAGTGAAGTGAAGTAAATATTTTGAAAATGGAGAATGTGGCCAGATCCAAATTCAATGGTGAAATTTGTTGGCCTATTTTAAGGTTAACATCTCTGTAATGAATAGGCCTATCCACAAGAAACACAACGGCACAAAGTTCTATGTCTTTTCCGTCAGGATAAATAGACAAAAGTTCTTTTTTTTCACAACAGCCTCAGAAAGTGGTGCCATTGTTCAACCCCAAAGGCGAGATTGTTGTCAGTTGAACGGACTTTAAGCCATGAGATAATGTGGCAGGTTTGTGGACCCGATACACAACAAACAATAAGCTTCAACATTTATGGATTTCTATTTTGGATATTTCTTCCAAAAACAATAAATCCCCCTTAGACCCCTGCTCTCCACACTCGATAATAGTCCAAAGAAATATCAGCATTGTGCTACCGGACTTTTCAAAATGTCTTTCACCCCTGCATACTGTGATCCAAGATTCATTCATGGAAGATCAGGCCGTACAAATTGCCATATGGATAAAATAAATTACATTACAATACAATTGCCCTGTAAGCAGTTACTGTGTGTAAGTAAGTAAGTAAGTAAATGCCCATGCTCCAATATTTACAACAGAATAAGTTTTGCAAGTGGTCATCTGGACTATGAAAATCGCATGAGGATCACTCCTGGACCAATGAGGGATTATCAACTGGTCTTCCATGTTTTAATAGGATATTCACTCAGCTCTGATATTAATACTTCATGTCTATTACAACATTATTCACAATCTTGGCCAAGTTCCTTCATAGAACATTTTGTAGCTTCATATTAAGTGGTGTAAGTTTGGGCTAGACAGAATGATGTCTCTGTCAGCTGAGGGTCTGACAGTGAGTTTGATGAGCCAGGCCTTGGTGGGTCCTTCCCGATGAAAGGAGACCGAGCAGAGGCTGTCAGAGCACTGCCTGCAGGGACAAGTGGAGAGAGAGGGAGGGAGGGAAGGAGGGAGGGAAGGAGAGAGAGAGAGAGAGAAGAAGGGAGGGAGAGGGAAGGAGAGCGAAAGAGAGAGAGAGGGAGAAAGAGAGAGAGAGGCCAAAATAAATGAGGGCAGAGTAAGTAAAATTGGTCTAGTCTAATCTAATCATCATGTAAAAAAACATATGCTCATTGTGAAAAGTCAGCCATCATAGAAGAGGAAATTAAAGTTAATATGTCACGATCTATTGTCAGTCCAGAACCTTGGTTAGTTACCAGTTCAAATCCAAGTCACACCATGCCTTTATTATTTTTAACATTCTTTCCATTTTGCGCTGGACTATGGACACTATGCTTAATAATTAGATTATTATCACTTACAAATTTGACACATAAAGTTGATGTGTTTCCTAATATGTATTGTGCATTATCCTGTACCCTCATCTGGGTAAATGCACATTATATTAACAGTGAATACTTTGCCTTATTCAATCTATTCATTTAAATGATGAAAAACGTGTGTAAAAGTGAGAGAATGGAGATTGGGGTTGAATATGACTTACTGAGTAAGACTCCTGTTCATTATAAAGTAATGTCTCTCTCTCTCTGTAATATATTCTAAAGAACAAATTATATTAAACATTAAGTGAAAAGATATGTATTTTACACCTCCACGCGCTGAAACCTCCTCCATCCTCCACAAAGGTCCCCGGGGCACTCCGTGTGGGAGTATGACCATTAGCCCTGTCGCCTTCATACACTTATATATTTATATCTTTTATTAGCACGAGCTCGCGCGCGCGTCTTCTCCCGCCCCCCCCCCCCCCCCTCCCCCCCCCGACAGCATCCTCCTCACGCGCCCTCGCGCTGCGTGCTCCTCATCACAAACCCGAGCGGAGCCGCGGAGCCGCGCTACATGGAGTAGTAGTAGCGTAGTAGCGTGCGGTGGGGGACATTGTGCGGTGGGGGACATTGTGCGGTGGGGGACATTGTGCGGTGGGGGACATTGTGCGGTGGGGGACATTTCCCTCTTTCACCCTTCTTCCTCCCGCTTTCTTTCATGGATACGCGCTTCGCTTGGACCGCGGCTTCATCGCATCGCGGTGAGTAAAGCCCGACAATGACGAGCTCGTGGAGACATTCGGTTGCGGGAACGGGAGGAAACCGGGGGCTGTACTGCTATTGTCTGAGGCAAGTTCTGAGCGCGATCGCGTCCCGGCCGGAGCGACGTGAGGCGGAGGCGAGCGCACGGCACCGCGCGTCAATCACCGCGGGGTCTTTTACGCGTTAACGTGAGGAGAATGTCGCTTTTAACGATCGCGGTCACTCGATCACGCCGGCATGTGGATGGACACCTGTCTCTACCAGCAACAGCGACCACCCCCCTGCACGACCCCCCCCCCCATCATCTACATGCAGTTATTCACCATTTACTACCGTCGATGCACCGCGCGCGCGCTCATTCACCTTTATCCGTGCGTAATTTCCACCCATTTTGCTGCACAATCGCGTTTTAACTAGAATAATAATCCCCCGGTTAAAATTCCCGTCCTTCTCCCCGCCCCCCAACAACACAGACTGGCTCTTCACGCGCCCCCCTTCTCACTAGCAGCCCCCCTACTCACTGGAGCCCCCCTTCTCCCTGGCAGCCCCCCTTATTGGAGACGATGGCTCTCAGATCACTCTCAGATTGAAATCCCGTCGCTATTAAGACGCCCCGATAAGCAGCAAAAAGCATAACCTTGAGACAGACCCCGGTTTGATGGCGTTTGATGTTCTGCTGAGACGAGCCCCGGCCTTCCACTGGGAATGAGAAATGAATGAAGTGCAGCTGGAGAACGTCTGCACACATGGAAGATGTGTTTGTATTGTGGGCCGTGCGTGTAATCCATCTTCACAACGTTTTATCGCATTAAAATTGAGCGCGTGTACTTTTTTGCGTTTGTGAAATGTGTTTAGTCCATCCATCATCCTGGTGTTTTTGGAGGATTACTTAAATGTAGCGGGTGCACGGTGGCTGAGTGGTTAGTGAAGGCATGTCCAAACTAGGGGCCCGGGGGCCAAATGCGGCACTCAGACATATTTTTGTTGGCCCTCCAGCTTCCTGCTATGTCGGCCCAAACAACAAAAACTAGTACTTTTTACTGTGAAATTGGGGAAATTCAGGCGTATTGATGTTATACCAACCTAATATTAATGTTCCAAGTCTAATTAAAGGTGTGGAGGCTCATCGCAATTACGTCAAATGTAAAATTTCAAATGATTCAACAAATTCGACATTGTCAACTTGTTTGTGGCCCCATTTAAGTTTGAAAATGAGGGCGGCCCTCGGAGAAAAAAGTTTGGACCCCCCTGGGTCAGAGCTCCCTCCCAATAAGGAGCCCGACCGACATCACATGATCAGTCTGGGTGGAGTCTCCGCCCAAGGTTACTAGGATAGTCTCTAATCACTCGTGACCCCTGAAACATGTAGATCACATTGTACCTATTATAACTATATGTATACGGTATATCATTATTTATGTTTGATAGCTCAGCCAGTGTTTCAGAATAGGGCATGATTGCGATTCTTCTGCGATTATGATTGAATGTGTGATTTATGTTATTGTAGTATAAGTCTTTTGTGTTGAGTGCACATTTTAAACACGTCCAGGAGCATTAACGTTTGAGAGAAGACTGGAATATGAACCGTTGAACTACTACAAGAATCACAAGCGTTACAGAAGACGTTTTCTACATATTGAAACAGGTTACTGTGTTTTATTCGATTGTGATAGCTTGCAGCACTATTATTTGGTCATAATTGTTTAAGGCTTTTCTTGCGATATTTTTTCACAAACTCTTGAGAATTCATCTGGACAGGCTCGGCTGTTCGGTTTGAGCCCGGCCTGCTGTGTGATGGACCAATCACAGCGCAGCATTGTAGGTTTGAGCAGAAGTCAAAAGGACAAAACCTGAACAAACATGGCTGACAGTCGTCTATTGGCACATTTTTCAGATTTAGGGACTATTTTGTATTTAAAAAACGTGCACATAGAAGCACTTTGTGTATTTGAGGACGAGGAAGGATATGTTTCTCTGACTGGATTTAACAGCAGTCTGATTTCTCGGCTTGTTCCTGTCGTCGGGACGCTTTGACCAATCAGATTCAAATACTCGCACTGAGGGTTAGGGTTAGCGTGATACACAGATCAGTCTGACATGGGCCAGGTTTGGCGCAGGTTTTACGGTGTGATGTCTGCTGTTTTTGGGCAAGACACTCCCATCCATTTGCACCCAAAGCCTGTGTGCTCTGGTGAACGACTGTTTGTGAGAATCAAGGGGAAAATGGGACAAAACTTTGCCTACGCTACAATCTGGGCCACGGCATAAACACTGATCCAGCATAATTTTAATTGGCTGATTTAGATTTGTGTTTCCTTTTCACTGTTCTCATATGGACAACTCAGTAATGTAATGTTTGTGTAAGTGCCAGGCTGTAGTTGCCGTATAATCAGTTTGCATTCGGCCTTCACTGCCAACGCAATAACATAACTTATACACAATATTTGCATAAAGCGTGAGTTGTGCATGGGAGCAACCTTAGCATAGATAAAGGTGTGCGAATTGCTGTAGTCTTAATAACAATTTGAAACCATTTGATCCACAAATAAGACAGCAACAATCATCCTATATCCTACCATATCTCAACTCATATGAAGGACAGTGACACCACAAACTTGTCATTTTCAGTCAATATTTTGCTGCAAGCGAAGGACTACGAAAGTGCCACGTGATCTATCTAATGGTGTTGAATGAAAACAAAGGCACCAGATGTGAGATGCTTTTCAATTGGACTTTTGAAAGGAAACAAAATGAAGAAGTGATGCGTGTGGATTAGATCATGCTTGTGAAAGGCCATAGGAGGCGTGAGCTTTAGGTACCAAGCTGGTTACAGTCTGTGTGGGGCGTAATGTAATGTGTGCACAAACTCTGTGTTGGTGTTCTGATTGTTTTTTGTAAAGCTGAGCGACAGACTTGAGACAAATAATCGAGAAGAAGAAGAGCTACTTGGGCCACCCCTTTGAAACTCGTAGAAAGACAAATCGGGCTTAAAATCAGGCTTACAGATTACAGTGCAACTGCAACACACTCATAAAGAACTTAAGCCCGAAGAACTCCACAAAGGCATAACACATGCATTATGAAAAGGTGATTATGATACAGAGCCACACCTAAAACATATTGCCAAGTCCAAAAAACGTCTAGGATAAAATGACGAACAAATGCGTATATATTGGTTTGTATTAAATTTTTAGTTTACCTCTCGTACACTTAATACTTTCTCAAGTCCCCTCCACACCACACATGCTCCGTTCTTTTAGCTGAGAAGGGGCTTTACATTTCCTTGCAGCGTCTTTGTTGCCTCAGAGTTTCGCTGCGTTGTTGTATTTGGCAGGTGTAGCCGGGCACTTCCATGTACTTCAGCAGAATAGCGTGTTCCTGTGACAGATGGCAGGTGGCTGGGCTTCAGGTGAGCCTTCGCTTGGCTGTCACACACAAACAGAAGAACAGAGCCCGCTGGCACTGTACCATCCCGCGTTAGCATAAAGCTATAGGGCCGCGGCGTATCAACCAGAACAGATGCTACGTGCTTCATATTACCATTGGCACTGTAGGTGAGGTTTGCTCTTCTGAGTGTAGCAAGATGATTGTTATAAACTCTCGGGGTGACCAACTTCATTTAGTGGAAATTGGTAAGTGATTTTTTACGTTATCGACTGCTCTTTGTAATCGAAGTGTGTTAAATTACTTCTATAAAGCTGTGGTACACAACTTTATTCTTGTAAATAGGTAAATTGTTTTTTTTCTTCAATCGTGAACTTGTAAAAGCAGCATTTTGTGACAATGTCTGCTTCTTGTAAATCATTTTCACAGAATCAAACCCAAAATGAAAAAGCTTGATATGTCGCAAAAAGTCTTGGATGAGAAAATTCAATACCTATTTCCTTCTTTGTTCCTTCATTTTAAAGCGTAAATGTATGTTATATATAGGATAGCAGAAATATATTTCATAACAAATAACTAAAGGCGTTCAAATCACACTTATTAAGTAGTAGGAGGCCTAGAAGAAGAACCCCGAGGAGATTTATGGACTCATTTTGAGGTACTCCAATCTTTCACCTCTTTTCACTTTCATCTATGCATTACATTACAGCCTGGATGGTATTTTGGGCCAAAGCCAAGATCCTTTTAAGGGCTGTAAATAGCAATAACCAATATATAGTCTGATAGTCTGATTCATACGCTGCATATTTCATTCCTAAACCACAAACCCAAATCCAAAAGCAATCTTTAAAAGTTCACATTTTAGTCATTCCTGTGTCAATTTATGTCAAATGAAAAGAGACAGAAAGATAAAAAACCCTCCCAACACGCCGCGGCGAGTCTGCGGTCTACTTCCTCTGTTTGTGACAGAACGGCAGCCTCAACCCTTTCTTAGCAGACCAAAATGCAGCGTCACCTGAGAATCAAACCCAACACACAATAAAGTTAAGGATTGTACCGCCAGTGTCTGACAATTCCATCCCTTATATACACACCTTTTCTTTCTAATTCAAACAGGATTTTCTATTGCTCCCTGTTGGTGAGAGAACAGTGTAACGTCACCCTGTTGTCACCCTGTTGTCACCCTGTTGTCATGCTGACTCGTCACTCATTATTCTCTCACACAAGCGACGACGTCACAGGAGGACATCGCCTTCACCTTAGTGCACATTAGTGAGATTAAACCACAAGCCACATATACAAGGCGTCTTCAGTGTCATCATCACCACCTTTATGAAATATTCCTGCAAGTCGTGCAATAGATAGAGCTGTGAAATGTGAACGTTTAATTCAAATCGATGTTCAGTCATTTCTTCGTCATCAGCTTGGCACTTTAAAATCGAGACAGTCTACAGTCTGTATCGTTTATGTTTGTGTTTATTATATCGAAAGCCATTTGTATTTGCCTTGAAGACTGTGGTTGTTCAATATGAGGAATGAAAAGCACGTTGATTTTGTTTCTGTCATAGTTGTGTCTATAGTATTTTAAACGGAAAAAAAGCAACATTTTCTGACTTCTATTCACAAGTTACATTGATCCAGACACTGTGTATGAGGGAGGGAGGCCAGAGCGGTGGAAAGTGAAGAGAGGGAGAGAACGAAGCCGTGGATACTGACATGGAAAGGTCAGTGCACAAGAGTGAAGGGACAAATGGCCTTCTGGCTGCTGACCTCTTCCACAAAATGCCACCCACACCATTAAGTTAATACAATGTGTAGTTTGGCAATGGTTCAGTTGCACAAATCAAGCACAGTTACTCCCTAAAAATGTTGTGAACGCAGTTACAGTTTGGAATTGTGTGATAGTATTGGTTTGTAACTCGAAACGAACCATCTCAGCAAGTGAGTGAAAGTCCACTTGTAATCCTACAGTTTACATTTAGGTGGTATTACATTTACCTTTTATATTACTGGAGCTGTTCTAACAGGTTCACCTTGGATGACATTCTGAAATTCAGTTTACACCCTATGATTTTCTTGTGTTAGCAACTTGTGATAGAAAGGACAAATACCTAACGGCAATGTGGCATGTTATTTACCTTGATTGCTACAGTAAAAATATATTTAAAATACTATTTGAGCCTACAACACCTGGCGGGCTGGACGTTTTTACACATAAGGATCGATCACTTTCTAGCACTTTAATATAAATTGGCTTTCAATATTCATCTGCTGAACAAAACAGACCTTTAGTAATTGACATTTAAAATCACAAAATCGTCAAATTTCAACACAAACTCCGCTCTCAACCTCAAGCTTTTACTGAACGAGGATTGGTCGGAGCCCTCAATAAGAAAGACCCGCAAGAGTTGATCAATGATGATGACAAAAGACTGATAAATAGCACAGCCATAACCTTATTTTCTCCGAATAATAATAATAACAAAAACAACAACAACAACTATATAACAGAAAAATGCAAATTATTTATAAATTTAACATCTCAGCACTTTTTTGCTTGTAGGACAATTACATGTTTATCTGTTTTCTTTTGCCCTATTTGAGTACTTCCTCTCTATTGCTGCTGCTGACGCTGCATTTACCCCATATAACATGAGGATACGCTTGTGCCCTCATTTAGCTGTAATAAGGGACAACAGCACATCCTGAAACAACCTGAGTGTGCACTATAGATTATAAAGGCAGTGACACATTTCTTATGTTTCAAACTGCGTCCCAGGCGTTATGTACTGGGGGGGTCCGACCTTTGACCTCCACTCTGATACGTGCCGGCCTCTCCGCTCCTCCTGCAGAGCTCGCCATTGATCGCAATAGCGGCGCACACATACCTACACTACCGCCTCACGTCATGCTCCTCTGCTGGCTGGTATTTGATTACTGTGAGGCGCAGCGGGGGGGCTCTCAGTGCTGTGGGGGTTTCCTGATGGAGCAGTGGATATGTAACTGGGACGTCCCGCGGGAGAGCGCTGGCCCGAGGTGAGATGGGCGGGGTCTCTGGAGAATGAGCTGAGCGTGCTGCTACATACAAGTGACACGGAGGGATGTGTGAGCATGGAGGGTGGATGTAGAACGTACCCTCACGTGTAGCAGGGGTTAAAGGTGACTCGGGGCTATTGTGAATTATGGAGATATCAGAGGTACAATTCAAACATAGTACAATACATAACGCATGTGTGTTGTGATAGTATCAGTGCTCTTCCCAGAATGTTTTTAAGGGAGGGTAAATATGCCTCATATGGGGTTGCACTTTACTCCAAGGATGGTTTAATGTACCTTCATTATTTCCAAATGTACATGCACCCTAAACATACTATTACATGGTGTATAAGCCTAAATATACTATTACATGCTGTATAAGCCTAGATATATTATTACATGCTGTATAAGCCTATCCACCATCAAGACATTTGAATATTGGCTACCCAAAACTTAATGGAATCATGGAAATGATAAATAAACATAAGGACATAGTCATTTAAATGCATTACCAGTGAGCACTGTATCATAATACACAATCATTTTATTCACAATTTTGGTATGTAATGAAAATTGGTACAGTTTTAGCTAATGGATGAAGGCAGTAATGTAATCATTTAGACACATCAACTCTTCTTGGCCTTTTCATCCATTGGACACCGGCCTCATAGTCAGGATCATAGAAGATCAGAGTCAGATACTTTAGAGTTGCATCTTGAGGATTTTTAATTTTTTGTTTTTCGTTGCGGGGGTTTGTTTTGGACCTTTTTCCGGGTAGTGCGCAGCACGTCACTAGAGCGTAATCTATGATTGGTTGCCGCGTCTGCCGAAAAAAAGTTAAGCTTAACGATTGCCGCGCTCGCCATGCCTAGGGATGGTTTATTTTCTGCTGATGTCAAAACAGATGGCGGGCCATTTTGATTTATCATGTTAGGGATGGCGGGGATGCCATCCCTGAATGTACGTAGCGAGACCCCTGAGTATATAGTATGGTGATCTAAAATAAATCAGATAGCTGTAATTTACAACCGTCTTTAGTTCATTTTCTTCTGAAGGAGGAACCCGTGCCCCCTGCTTTATTGTGTTAAAAAAAAAGTTACTTCATAAAATATTATTCAAGGAGAAATACAGTAAGTAAAGTCCAATGACTCCAGTAAGAGACATTTTGTACCAGTAATTTTAATAGCAACATCTGATTTGTAATGTAATGTTAATGTAATTGGAAGGAAAACACTACATTGATTAATGCACAACATTTAGACTACAAAAATGAGAAGAACTAAATCTGATGGAGCGATGCAAGAAACTCAATGTTCAACTCATTCAACAATGCTTGATTAGATTATTGTATACTTCCACTTCTCACAGTGAGAGATAAAACTGCAGTATTGGCAGGAAATGTGTTTCACGATGTCAGTGTTGTGGTCATTTTAAGTATGTCTGACAAATTAGTAGCTTTCCGGATTCAAGCGTTTCATCTGTGTTGTGTGTAATTAGCGTCCATGAAAGCACACTAATGAAGAAATACTTCAGATCATGTTCATGCAGCTGGCTTCATACTGTGGCTGTTTGGGATGGGAACTGCTGCCCACAATGTTACTGGGATAAATATGTTACATAATAATAATAATAATAATAACTTTTATTTATATAGCGCTTTTCAGTGACCCAAAGACATGGTTCCTAATATAGAAATGTTGGACAGCTCTGGTTCTGTATTGCTAGTTTGCATACTGCACACAGTGGGAGGGTTTGACACATTTCAGCCAGGGGCCGTATAGGGGCCCTGTGTTTTGTTTGAGGGGCACAAGAGAGCCTGTCAAAAAGAGTCAATAGAGATTTTTTCCCCCAAAAGCATATATTGTTAGTCATGCCATGAATATTCATAACTAACCTTTCTGTTCACTGGGGTGAAACTAAGACACAGTAGGCCTTGTTCCTTGTTGCTGGATTGAATTGGCCTGGAGCACCAAGATTCCCATTCAACTATGAAAAAATGTTGTTTCTCATGGTTGTTGTCATACTTACACGTTGGTTATTTTTTTTATGAAAACATGGAACTACGGATGTCACACAATATCACATTTACAAACCTTAATGTCACCGTTTATGTTATAATTCCTCAAGTATGTGACCTGCTTTGTGAAATCCAACTTTGAAAGCAAAGCACTTTACATGTAGATTGACTTCTGTTGAGATTTGACTTAATTTTGCCTCAAAAATGGTCACAATTGTTATTACTTATTAGTTCTTATATCACATCGTTACCATCAGGACTTGCCCTTTAATGAGTGAAGCAGTTTAAATGAGGCTGAAAATAGCAGATGATCATTTTGAGGTTGAGCTCTGTCGTAAGTGTGTGAGCGCTGAAAGAGTCTGGTGAAAGTGTACGGACAGAGCTGCCACTATATACTGTTACAAAAAAGAAAAATCACGATCATAACTACTTCAAACCACTGATAGATTCATCATAAAACCAGATCATCCAAGTCAATCCCTTTGCTAAATGTACAGTATCATAAAAATGTAGTGTATTAAATAAGTTGCAGAATGAAACACTTCAGTACTTACCGTATTTTCCCAAATAATCATAATAGAGAAGAAAAAAACCTATATAAGTTGAGTATGAAATGAGAGTATAAGAGTATGAAATGCGGTGTAAGTGTGAAAATAACAAATAATATCACATATAATTCGCTCCAGACTATAAGAATAAGTATATAAGTATAAAGTATAAGTCGCATCCCGGCCAAAACTATGCAAAAAGATGCGACTTACTGTCCGGAAAATACGGTATTTAGTATCTATAATTAGTCTCAGCAGTTACTTTTGATAAAACGTCCACAGCTCAATCTTACAAGAAGAAAGTGCATGTACGGGTTTTCATCTCTGAAGAGTGAGGCGGAGTTAAAATGCTGGACCTTTACAATTCGTCTCCCCTTTAACCCAGAGGTATAAAATGTAGCTTTGAGGCGTTCAGATCGTGGCATTTGGGCCTTTGTCCTTTTCCTCCTTTTTCTGTCTTACTATGTCTTGTCCTCAATGGGGTCGTTGCTGCCAAAGTAGGATTTATTGCTTGTGTTAATGTCTTCATGGGCGGGCTGCGACACTTAACCGTCTCCTCTCTCTGGAAGTGGAAGAATGTGGATGTATTTTTTATCAACCGCGGAATTTGTATTGTAAGGCTATTTGAAACCATGTTCAGACTTATTATACCAAGTTTCTAAACCAATGAAGGAAATAATTTAGTTTGAACTGACACTGTGGGTATTACAATCAAATCAAAATTGCAATTTGAGTGGGCGCATGTATCGAATAACAAAGACGGCAATTATTTAGATGCAAAAAGAAAAAACTAAGTAATGTCTTTTTGATTGAAAGTCTTGTAGTATTTGTAGTTTACGCCACTTGAAACATGTTCACATTTCAGCCGTCTCTCAAATGCTTTTTTGTTGAAGAGATTTCTGTGTTAAATATCTAATCGCAATCCCAATTCGATGTTCCCCCCCAAATCGTGCAGCCCTACTGCTTTGTATGTTGACTGACTGTGAATTATGTTGAACCTTGACAGACACAACTCGATCGCCTCAGATAGTTGCTTCTGTGTTGTTCTCATTAACAACATATCTTTTTAAAATGCACAGGTGACATCTTTCAGTCACATATAGTTGCTTTTACATTATTACATTTCCAGAAGAATTGAAAGTCAGTCACTTTAAGTCACTTTATAAGACCTGGATTAGGCCTGAACTTCGGTGGCTCGGACAAGGTATTGAATGTGTAAATAGCAACTGATTAAAAGTTTGATCAAGCTTTAACTGAAACATCTCTGTTGATAATATTATACATATTATTACATCTTAGAAATATCTTACATATCTATTTGGCACCATGAACGACATTGGTGAATTCTTGTTTTGTTGTTTTTTAGCCATTCCCCCCATCGATTTGGATTATTCCCCTTTTTTTGGTCACATAAAATTGTTCCACATGAACTCGGCACAACGATCCTTCAAGAAAACCTCCAGACTGACCTGTTTAGAACTGCTTTTAATCCTTAAAATTCACTCTCGCGACGCCAATAATTGACTGTTTTTACATTCTTGCATTCATCTTTATTTATTTATTTTGTCTGCTTTTAATACCGTTATGTGAAGTGTCTTTGAGTGTGTTATAATTATTATTATTATTTTTAGAATTTAAGTTGAAAATGATTGAGCTACAAACGTCTGCAGTGCAAGAACATGGCTGACATTTTTATCGGGGCTAAAACAGAGAGCTCTAACATCAAGAACTCTTTGATCCAAATATAGGTCTCAGTCTGAAATGTAACAAGGCTGCATAAAACAGAACAAAAAAAAAAAAAAAAAACCTGAGGGATCAAACCCCTTGTAACATATTAAAATGTTTTTTCCCTGCTTGTAAAATCTACATTCATCCATATGCATCGAGCACCTGCAGCATTAGAGCTTGTTAGCTAATAGCGTTTGTTGTGGTTTGGAGCAATTATCATGACCCGAGGCGTGAACACTCAGCAGGACGCTAACTAATACTTTTGATCTTGAATAAATAAAGATACAGCGTTTAATTTAGTTCAAATACCAGACTGGGGCATGGGAGCTATCTAAGCCCGCCACAGCCGCTAGCGTGTTGGCCTATAAACAGTCAATAGTCAATCCTGATTCCCAAAGGATAATCAAATGAGATCATGATATCTGCGCCGCTCTCAATTAGACGCTCTCTTTCAAATATAGTGGAATTGTACATTTTGGTACTGGAGTTGGGGAAAGTGTGTTTAAAAGTATACAAGGCATTTTGTTCTGGAGTTTCGTGTTGGTACATTAAAGTATTTACCGTATTTTCTGGACTATAAGTCGCACTGGAGTATAAGTCGCACCAGCCAAAAAATGCACAATAGAGAAAAAAATAAAACATTTATGAGTTGCACTGGAGTATGAAATGCAAAGTGTGAAAATAACAAATAATATCACATATAAGACTCTCCGGAGTGCAAGTATAAGTATATAAGTATAAATATAAGTATAAGTCGCATCCCGATCAAAACTATGAAAAAAGGTGCGACTTATAGTCCGGAAAATACGGTATTGATTAAAAATACTCTATTGGTTCCTTTTTGGTTGACCGTTTGGCTATCCTCATTTGATTATTGAACTATGTGTTGTTTTGCTATCATTGGGGTGTGCAAATGAAAATATATCATGTATGAAGTAATGGGTTGCACAATTTGGAAAAAAAATAAGTGTAATTTATTGGTGTTGATGTTTTCAAATCCGGATTCGGTTGGGATCAGATTTTAACAATTGAAAAAAAACAAAAAAGAGTGGATGTTTAAAAACTAATGATATAGTTTTATTATGCAGAGCAGTGCATTGTGTTGAGAAGACAGTCAGTGAGTTTGTCCTCATTTCAAATCCATTTTGCATAAGAAGTTGTGCGTGATTTATTTTATCACTTTTAGTTGCAAGGACTAAAACAAAACAATACAATTATAAACAATTATTATAATTATTATTTGTTCAAAATATAATTGGGCTTTTGACATAACACAGAAAATGAAATGGCTTGTTCAACCACAATGAATCTGTTCATAAGTGTGATCTCTCTCTGATTGATCTTTCAGACAAAATATGATAAAAAATACAAAAGTGGAACAAAGCTACAGTGTCTAATCAAAATAGTCTGACAAATGTCATCTATAACTAAGGAAATTAATTTAAAGGAGACATATTACATAAAGTCAACTTTAGGAGCTTTAACATAGCATCATGTTTTACTTTTCTCATTTACTGTTTTCTCATTTGCATTCAAGATGAGAATGCTTCAAAAATCCCCGTTTTCCTCTTTCCCACATAGTGCTCTGTACTTACTGTCTCCTCAGATCTATTTATTATCCTTAAATGATGATACACAAAATATTCAGCGGAAAAATATACACTGCTCGCGATTGTGTATTCATACTGTCTTTTACAACTTAGATCAATGTTGCAATAAAAAAAAAAATACATATAAATATTATAAAGAATATATATATAATTTCTTTTTAAATTCTGTATGTATGTTGAACTTCCCCAGCACTTTGAAAACCTTGTCCCTTTTAGATGAAACTCTCCTAATTATGTCCCCATATCCAAGACAGATATTCAAATCTCTTTAATAATTCAGCAGCGTGAAAGAATTTTAATAGCACTGTAAGTGGAACATTTAATATTCATGTTGTTGCTTCATTAAAAACGTTCAACGAGGAAAAACTCTTGAAGTCACAGGTAATTTGTGAAGCTCCTAGAACTTTAAAATAATTCTGTAATTCGGTTGACAAGACTTTGCTTTTTCAGAGGACTGATGAGGTGAGAGCGGGTTCAGCCTCTGTAGTGCTCTGTGATGTGAAAGAGTTCAGACTAAGTGCGTTCAGGGCCGGCCCAGCCTATAAGCGAACTAAGCAGCCGCGTAGGGCCCCGAGGCGTTAGTAGGGCCCCCAATCTGGCAACCCGTCTTATGCGAAGTGCAAGCGCAGCGTGCGCCACTAGTGTAGTAGCGCTGCTGGCGCGGCAGCGCACACAGCGGTAACACATAACGCACAAACCGCATTTATTTGTAATGACAATCTGGCAACCAAGACACCAAACCTGCGCTGATTGGGCAACTTCATTGTGCGCGAGCAGAAGAGCAAAACATAAACACAACAGAACGTGGTCCCTGCGTGGTCCTCATGTCCAGAGGACTATATATCCCCCCGATGCCGAAAAACGAAAGAAGAAACTTCTTGACGATGTAAGGAAACTGCAAACTCAACAACACTCTCCAGGTATTGAACTTCTCTTACAAAGAGACGGTTAATGCTGCTGTTTGAAACAACACGATTCTGTCACGTTAGTTCGATCAGGCTGGAGGCGACGAGAGCTCTGAGCACAATATGTGTGAATGAAAGATAATAAGCTTAACATTTACACCAGCCCGGTAGTGTCAGCTGCAGGTGAGGCCGGTGAGGGGCCTCTATGGTCCGGGTCACTAAGAGGCGGGGATCCGGTCCAGACGAGCGCCGTCTCGTCCAGAACCTCTGACGTGAGACTTTGGAGTGAACAGTGTGCGGCCCTGTCCCGGGCCCCTGTGCAGCCTCAGTCAAAGATGAGCTGGTTTGAGTTTGCGTCCCTCTCTCTCACATCACCATGTTGTTGTTGTTGTTGTTGTTTTATGGCGGTTGGCATCCAATTGTTGCATTACCGCCTGACTTTATTCCTCAGACTTTTCGTAGTCCTCATGTGAGATCAATCGTGACTCGTGATGTCTGTTTTACTTTGACTTCTTAAAGTGGAATGAGAGGAACGTAAAGGTTTATGCACGTCAGGTCCATCAGCCAATCACATCGCAGCATTGTTTCATGCAGGAGTCCAGTGTGTGATGTTCTAATCAGAACAAACATTTATATTGTAATTCACTTTTAATAGAGCAATAAAACATTTCAATTTATTTAAAAAGCATCATTAGACTATTTGTTATAAATTATAATAGATAGTGAAAAATAACCAGACATATTATGATTATGTCTGTTAAAGAATAATACTATATATTTTTATACAAAAGTGGCAAAGTTGCAGAAACGCAGTCTCTTCACAATAGCGAGGTTTGGACCTTCACTTCTCGTTCTGTTCATTCTCTGGGAATAACATGTTTGCACTGTCTTATCAGTGTTAATTGTTAATCAAGCAATGCTTATGCTATTTTTTTAATTTAATATAACTTGTTTTGTCACTTTGGCAAGAAGGAACAGTTGGGAGCTGTAAAAGATAAATTAGTAAGGATAACTATTACTATTAAAATGAATCAATTTGACCATAATTATTTTTCATAGCCAATATTGTATTGAGTAATTAAGTACACTAATGTATTACTAACTGGCTTTAGTCATTTTCTCCTGGCACAGTTTCATCACATCATCATTTTATAGCATTACAACCTCAACATTTTACTCTTACTTTAGCTGGCTGGACCACATTAAAATGCAGCAGAAGACCCAAAAAAGGTCTGAAAATCTCTGGGGGAGGGCCCCCAGACCCCCCCTGTTCATTAATTTAAACTGCTAATGTGGCTGTAGACCCTTAACGCCCACAAATACGTCCAAAAACATATCTGGCACGTGTGTTATTTGTTCAGGGAGTAGAGGTGATGTCAGCGGAATACCAAGTTGCATTGTGGGATTTAAGTTAGCAATATTTGAGCTTGTGAGGTGTTGAGAATAAACTAACTGGCAAACAGATGCCCTGGAGTTTTGGTCCGCTTTGTTTGCGTTGAAGAAAGTTCCCATATGTGAATTGTTCACTGACAATGGCAATAAAACTGATTCTGATGACGTGGCGAAGGGCCCCCAAAAATGTTTTCGCTTAGGGCCCCCTGAAGGCTTGGGCCGGCCCTGAGTGCGTTTTAAATCTTCTTGTCTGGAGTTCACAGCTTCTGACAAAGGGCTCTGAATCTGCCCAAGATAATGAATGTGTCATATCGTAAAGCCTCCCTTTGGAGATAGAAGTGTGGAAGATGTTCAACTGACTTTGCTCTTGGAGGAGTTTAGTGAAGGAACTTTTTAATTTATTATGTTCCTATCAGGATTTAAGATGTGCTGATTTTACCAATTGCTGACCTTGTTTTATTTATTTTGGTCTGTGGTGGTTATTTCAATTGAATACTATATTGCTGCTTTTGACTCTGTTAGCACGAATACAGACAGTTTTCATTTGACAAAAGAAAAGATAGCGAGTTATGCCTTTGCTCATGGGAAATGATCAGTACTTTGGCTTTGAGTATCTGCAACTACTGGTAACCAACTAATACTTTCCGTCTAGTAACTAGATGGAAAGTATTAGTTGGTTACCATCCGACGTGACATTGCTATGTTTTTACAGAAAGGCTAGTTGGGAAAAGCTTAACAGAGAAGAAGAGGGCGCCAAAAAGGTCAAAGTGCGCTATCTCTTGGGAAAATGTGGGATTTACAGGCGAAAGGTAAAATGAATGGCCAGCTGCAGTGTCGTGAGTTCAAATCCCGACTCCGACATTTACTGCATGTCCTCCCTTCTCTCTCATCCTCCCTTCATACTTTCATCTCCTGTCTAATAAAGACTAAGGGCCAAGACAAAATTACTTGGCATGTTTGGCGGACCGGATTATAAAGACAAACGGGCCGTATATGACCCGCGGGCCGTATATGACCCGCGGGCCGTAGTTTGCCCATGTCTGGTCTAGTGGAACATGTCTTCAAAAGTATCCTAAAATGCTATTAGAGTTGTTGTTATTATTGTAATGATAGGCTAATAATAAATAATGTAGTTATTCATTCGCCTGTTACAGTAACATCTTAAATGTTGAATGTGTGGATTATAAAATAAACTCATTGACTGACTTCTGGACTTTCTGAGCTTTAAAATGAACCATGATCCATATTTACCAAGTCATCATTGGTAAAAAATGTGCTCGTACTGACTGGTGTATCGGCTCAGTATCATAAAATCCATAATCAATACACATTCCATTGAATTTTCCTTTCTCTCCACTGCTATTGATGCTGGAATCGGTGCATACTGATTTATGAGTTTGATTTTTCAGTTTGCTAGTTTTGACAGTTTGATCAGCTTGATGTATTCAACTGAACATTACAGCAATTGCTTTCAGCTCGAGGTGAAAAGGTAGACAATATTGTGAATGTTCTTTTGAGGATATCCAAAATTTGCATTCTATGTACATAGTTTTATTCGTAGAAACTGTTGTAAATGAGCTGATTAAAAATAATATTTCTGTATTTTTGGGATCAATTTGACTGATATTGCACATTTGACTGACAATTAAACCCATAGTTGCCAGGTCTGAAGTATTCCCACACACCTGAGCTATTGTCATCACTAATTTGCTAAATTCTCCTTGACAATAATGTGAAAGCCAAATACTGTCCACTGCAGCCTTTCCTCGCAGCAGAATGAGGCGAGCGCCTGGAGTGAGCGCGGAGTGTGCAGATCTATAGACTCTCTGACTCACGTCACTCACGACACTCTCTCAACTCAACACTTGGATGTGTGGATCAATCAATTTCCACACATGTGTAATACGTGTCTCCTCTCACCTCGCATTCCTCTCATCTGTTCACGCCTAAATAGAAGCACAGCCTTGTTAGTTATTCCCAACAGTCCGAACTAACTCCACATTATGTCCCGTAGACACAAGACATATCTGGATCTGAATTTGGTCAAAGCATCTTAAGCAGCTGTAAACTGAAAGGAACCGACTGTGATAAATAAAATAGACTTTGTAAATGTTGCATTTTTTTCAAGATAATTAAAGTAAAATTGACAAGACCCGAGACAAAAAAGGTTGGAAACCACTGGTAAATCTTTACAATATCTGTTGGACAATGGCATAATAAGTGGCAAAATTAGGTAATGAGGTATTACACTTTTTAGATTCAAAAAATAATATATGGTTTCTAACAAGAGAAGAAGAGAGTTACGGAAAAAAGGGCAAGAGATATTTAAATATCTTCATCACAAGTTACAAAAAAGAAAAGAAAAAAAAGAACAATAATAGCCTATTCATTTCAGAAGAATACATTTCAACTATACTTTATTGGGTTACTAAAAAACAACAACAATTAAGATATTCATTTTGTCAATATCCCCCACCCACATATTCAGCGAGGGTGATCCCAGATTGATAACGTCATCATTTTCCCATTCTCGTCATTCAGTTCCAATTAACAGTAACAGTAATCCGCCCTCCCGCACACTTGACATACAACAGTCCTCCCCACTGTGTATTTCTCGACTCTCTCCCCACAGTCACCGGACCTTGACCAGGACACGACCAATCAGACCTCATCTCCGCGGTCGTATTTCACAGTCAGTCAGCGTCCTCTCTGAGCTGGAGGCAGGCCTGGTCTAGACAGTCACCATGGAGCTGTCGTCCTGGGTGAGGAGTCGACACTGATGACTTCTGACAAGGGCTGTCGGCCGAACCGTCCCATCGCCGCAATTAACAAGCTCCGGAAAAGTGAAAATCCCGATCGTTCCTAGTTACGGCGTCACCATTTGAAAGTGTCGCGTCCCCCGAGCGGGAGAAAAAAAGAGGAGATGATGCCAGAGTTTGGAAGCGCTCGGGTGCGATGGTGCAGCGATGGTGCAGCGATGTGGCCGCGCGGCGCTCTAAGGCTGCTGGGTAATAAATGAGGTCGGAGAGGAGGGAGTGTGACATGATGGCGAACCTTTGTAAATGTTCTGATTTGAGTCATCTGTCACAGCCCGCAGTCAGATAGGCGGCCTCTCACTCCAGCTGACAGACGGCATGTGCAATCAGACGGAAACACATTTGGATAAAAGTATTTCCGATGTGGTTAGGAAAGAGATTAAAATATATTACGGTGAAAAGGACACGTAAGAGCAATTACCGGTACAGTGCATTTGCCTGCTTTGCCATTGAGGACTTGAGTGGACAAGCAGTGAGGCTAACTTGGCAAATGGTACGTTAGGGAAGCATCTATGGTCACAATGTGCACTTTGGTGGCAGTAGCTCAGTTGGTAGAGTGGTTTGTCCGCTGATCCAAAGGGTTGCGCTTCAAATTCTGCTGTTTGCAAAGTTTTTTGAGCAGTCATGCAGATAATCTTCCATTTGACGATTCACTGCGTTAGCTACCACCTTGAGAGTGGCTACAATTAAAGATAAACCTATACCGTATTTTCCGGCCTACAAGTTGCACCTTTTTTCAATGTTTTGGCCGGGATGCGACTTATACTTATATTTATACTTATTTATATATACTCCGGAGTGACTTATATGTGATATTATTTGTTATTTTCACACTTGCAACTGCATTTCATACTCCAGTGCGACTTATATATGTTTTTTTCTTCTCTATTATGCATTTTTTGGCTGCTGCGACTTATACTCCAGTGAGACTTATAGTCCGGAAAATACGGTATATATCGGTTGAACGATATCAGGCTGATATTTGTAGTTTTTGGCATATCCATCACTGGCCAGTATTTTGTAATACTTATCTTTTATAGGTTTGTAGTTAAACAGGGCTGTGGGTGAGTTTGTAGTAAAGAAAAGCAGTATAATTTGACAAAAATTATCAAAATGTGCCCTTCAAATCGGCTCAGATATATCGGTAGAGCTTATTGGCAGTCGTCTGTTCTGGATTCTAAACAAGTGGTATGAGCATCGGCTGTGTGTTAATCAACAGAGGCTAACAAAAGTACACAAGCCGTAAACATTGTAGTTGTTTAGTTATATTATTGGCAAAAACATATATATATTTATTTGGGACTGCAGTAATCTACAATTGTAACAAATGTAACAGTCCAAAATGCACTCATACACAGAGATGTTGTTGTTTTGGATGGCTTTATCTTATCTATCTCCATAGCATTATGAGTTAAGTCTGTGGAGAGGCAACTAAGCAAATAAAACAACAGTAACAAAGTAAAGGCGCAGAATTTGTGTATTTCGTTCAACATTTAAGTTAAAAGTTGCTTCTCCTCAGACATTATTCTATACCAGATGAAATGATACGTGCTGTATAGGAACTGCAGCATTCTGTGCCGTACGATCATATACTGCTGTTATTGTATAGGTATTTTGTGTAGCGGACATGTCTGCAGCAATTAACACGGCCTTGTCCTTGGAGGTGGAAAACGTGTAATTGTCCAGCACATTTCCTACCCAATTCTTACGAGAGAGAAACATTTTCTTTATTGTCACTCTGTCAGTGCCGTCCGTGGTTGAGTGGATAGCACACATGCCGCAGTGTTGTGGGTTTGAATCTAGCGCTCGACAATTTACTGCGTGTCCTTCCCCAGTCTCATCCTCATTTCACACTGTACTATCCTGTCCAATAAAACATAAGAAAAAAAGAACTCTGCCAATAAAATCAAGCTGCAACTAATGATTGCTTTAGTAGTCAAGCAAGAGTTTTAAAATATGCTTTAAGACAGATACATTTAAAACAATGTGTCCACTGAGGGCTTTTAGAGAATAGTTACAAAGAGAATATTGAAAATAGCTTATTATATTTTTCACCAGTGAGATTAGGACTGCACAATTTGGGGATGAATATCAAATTGCAATGAGATTTGTAATGAATGTTTTAATCATTCATTTAATCATTCTGTTCAAAGTTGACATTTTAAACGCCTCCAGGAGAATTGACCAAAAGACTGAAATATGTTTGTACAGATCTAAACTACATGGTTAGCTGTTTTTAAAGCAAACAAAGGACATTTTGTCATTTGTGGAGGAAATTATTGTACTTCAATTCAATTTAGATTAGATTGCGCTTAATTTTGCAGCCTTAATTTTGATTTAATAATGCAGTATGTCTGTGTTATAAAATGTATTTTGGCATGTTGGTCAGGATTAAAGCTCTTAACCATTGCAGCCTTACTACAATTAAAGATCCACAAGCTATTTATTGATGGACCTGTGGAAATGATTGTGCCTTTATATTTGCCCACCGAAATCTTCAGTCTGCCTACCCAAATTCAACGTGCTAGAACTGGGACAGCCGTAAACTTAATCCTTCACCTCCTTCCTAAGAGACAGAAGTGCTAACATGGTATTAAGCGCTGCATTGTAACTGATACCTCAGTTTCCATTCGGCACATGCACTTTTTTTAATGAATCAGAGTCGGATTAAGAGCCTTTCTCCAGAGGCGCTACGAGCTGCGCGCCGGCTCTGACATTGATCTCCAGTAAGTTGGGGAACAGGAGTTATTGCATTCTCTCCACAGGTAAATACGATTACAAGTTAATTCTGCAGTTCCAGTGGCTGTTAAATGCTGCACAATACGCCGTAGTGTTCAGTGCCAGCCTGGGCGTTGTTTCGCACGCAAACAGATCGACCAGTGTTCTGTAGCAGCCCGGTCGATGGAATGGACAGGTACTTAAAGACCGATTACACTGCAGGACTCACGGTCTGTGGTGTTCGCTGTCCATCAGAGATCCACGTGTTTGGCCCCTGATATAAACATGCCTGAGATGTTGACGAGCATGAGCTGAGACATGATTTTAAAATGCTTTATTTGACAGGAGAGTACAGCGTGACATGGGGATGAGCCTGGAGAATGACATGCAGTTATTTGTCAAGAGCCAGGTTGGTGAAGGTTTTTTGAATGTCAGTTGGCAACAGGTCACGTAGAACATTCAACCGCAAGCCAGAGTGTTATGATCCCGATGGCAAAAACCCAAAAGCAGTCCAAACCAAGGCAAATTTGAATTTATTTATCAAAAAGTTCAAAATCCAAAGGTAGGCACAAAGGCTCCAAAATTCCAAAAAGCCAGAACTGAAGAGTACAAACTTGCTCAGGTAGACAGAATACAAGGCAGGCGCAAGACAGGGCAGGAGTACAAGCAGGACAGACATGACGTGACGAACAGACACAGAACAAAGGGGAGACAGAACTTAAATACACAGAGAAGCAGGTGATTGGTGGGAAACAAACAAGTGGCAGGAGAAACTAATTAAGGTATTGAGAAGACTGACAGCAGGTGTGGTGGGAGGTGACTGGGAAATCCAGGAAGTAACAGACAGCAGGTGAGGGGCGGAGACACAGAAACAACCATGGGAGCACATGACAAACACAAGGGGCACATGGGAATTAGAGTCTCTGCAGAGCGGATACTAACACAGAGGTTATGACCTTTGTCTCTCTGGGAGGTTTCAGAATGTTTCTCCAGGACATCCATAGGGTAAAAATATGTGGATGACTCAAAGTGCAAATGACATAGTGAACATCAATTTAAGATTTTACAAAAACAAATTGCCTATTCTTCTTCCAGTCAGACAATTTTTGCGAGATGTATAATTTCACTTCCTGGTTGGACATGGGCAGTGGCTATGACATAGGTAGAGATAATTATTAAGCAACTATATTGTAATCAAGGGTGAACATATATAAACACATTACACAATAATCAAGATTTGACGTATAATAATGTCTGATAACACCTTTATTTTGTTAAGCTATTGTTCAAACTGTCAAAAAATGTGTCCGTTGTTTGCATCGTCTCTGCATTTCGGTTGGTCACTTTTTGATGACATTAATGACTTAGGGATCCCATTACTCATTACTTTTATGTTTACATTTTTCTTGACATACTGCAACTTGAATGATGTAAAACTATGATAAATATAATACCACAGGGTCAATCTCACACACAAAAAATCATAATTAGAAACACATGAGTCATAGGATGTTAAAGTTTAGCATCTAATTTAATGCAGACAGATTATTAAATCCGTGAATTGTTTATTGAAGTATTTGAACTACCTAATGTTTCAGGTGAAGGGTCTGCTACTTTATTGTTTTTTTATGAGATGTTGCTACTTTGCCTGAAATTCTCCACGGTTTATAATTAAACATTATCTATCTCCATGGAGACGGCACAAGCCCAAGTTACAGGTCAGATGTGTTGATGCAAAACACTCTCAGAAAAGAATATATGTTTTTTCAAGGAAATGTCGCAATATAAACACCTGTAATTGAATACATGTAAGTTTAATTTAATTCTGTGAAAACTTCAGCAAATCAATGAAATATCCATGGAGACAAGCAGGTAGTGAACCCCACACCTGAAAAGTTACATCTTGCAAGTTACACAAGGGCTTGAATGCACTGTTGATGTAGTTTTGATAGTTTTGGATTAAACTCTTCATTCTTCTGTCTATTTGAGGTGGCACATTTCCAGAACCACTCTGACTTGTTTAAATGTCAACGTTTTACCAACATAATTAGAAAAAAACAATCGGGTTCCTGCAATAGTTAGACAATTATAATGATCTTGTTTTTAATTAAAAGTCAGCATTTGTGGTGTGCTCATTCTCCTCCTCATCATACGCTGCTTTTGTTATCAGCGCTGAAAAGTTAGCAAAAACGCCCATCATGACCATTATTTATTCTACTGAGCCTGATCAATAGCAATTATTCTACCATTTCTTTAGCACGAAGCAGAAATGTCTGACTTTCTCTCTTGGAATGATTAAATACCTTCCAAAACAATCTAGTTCGCAGTGATAATGAAGTGTATTTAAAGAGAGTACTATCAATTATTATTTCAAACTTGAGATGTTGCACTCCTACATAACAAGTCAGTCTTACCACACAGAGCCAGAACCACACATATCATTTGTTGCAGTCATTATAGTCTATAGCCTACAATAAACCCTAATTTGAACCATTGGATAATTGTCAGTGTGTGGAAACATCTGTGCAGCCTATAGAGAAAATATTGGACTAAAGATGGGCTTTAAGGGTAAAGGTTCACTCCTGCGCAAACGACACAGTAAAATTAGGACTAAAACAGGACGAAAGCTGAAACTAAACATGGTCAAGGCCAGGGCTAAACCAGGGCTAAACCAGGGCTAAACCAAGGCTAAACTAGGGCTAAACCAGGGCTAAACCAGGACTAAACCAGGACTAAACCAGGTCTGAACCAGGTCTGAACCAGGATTAAACCAGGACTAAACCAGGGCTAAACCAGGGCTAAACCAAGGCTAAACTAGGGCTAAACCAGGGCTAAACCAGGACTAAACCAGGTCTGAACCAGGTCTGAACCAGGTCTGAACCAGGATTAAACCAGGACTAAACCAGGGCTAAACCAGGGCTAAACCAAGGCTAAACTAGGGCTAAACCAGGGCTAAACCAGGACTAAACTAGGTCTGAACCAGGTCTGAACCAGGTCTGAACCAGGTCTGAACCAGGTCTGAACCAGGATTAAACCAGGACTAAACCAGGGCTAAACCAGGGCTAAACCAAGGCTAAACCAGGGATAAACCAGGACTAAACCAGGACTAAACCAGGTCTGAACCAGGTCTGAACCAGGTCTGAACCAGGTCTGAACCAGGATTAAACCAGGACTAAACCAGGGCTAAACCAGGGCTAAACCAAGGCTAAACTAGGGCTAAACCAGGGCTAAACCAGGACTAAACCAGGTCTGAACCAGGTCTGAACCAGGTCTGAACCAGGACTAAACCAGGGCTAAACCAGGGCTAAACTAGGGCTAAACCAGGACTAAACCAGTGCTAAACCAGGGCTAAACCAGGACTAAAGCCGAAACTAAACATGGTCAAGGCCAGGGCTAAACTAGGACAAGACCAGGGCTAAACCAGGACTAAAACAGGATTAAAGCTGAAACTGAACATGGTCAAGGCCAGGGCTAAACCAGGGCTAAACCAAGGCTAAACTAGGACAAAACCAGGGCTAAACCAGGACTAAAACAGGACCAAATCCAAGTCTACATCAGAATTAAAATGGGCTCAAACTGGGACTGAAGTGTGAATGCAACATAAAATGAGAATACAGCTAAAATCAACACAGCTTTTTCTCCTGAAAATATGACTTCTGGGGTTGAACTATACTGATAAATGATTACATGTAGTTACTAACATGGATATATATATATGCAGCTTAAAACACACTCCACAGATAAAAGGGTCACACGCTCTAATATTTGGTAGGACCTCCTTTAGCTTTGATTACAGCACACATTTGCTGTGGCATAATTACAATAAGCTTCTGCAAAAATAAAAGATTAATTTTGTTTCCATACAGTGTTGCATTATTTTTCACCATTTGACCTTGTCTTGATGATGTGAGAGAGTGACCACTGCACATAGTCTTCTCCAGCTCAAACACTCTCACTGGGGTTCACATCTGTAGT
This sequence comes from Eucyclogobius newberryi, assembly GCF_026437365.1. Lineage (NCBI taxonomy): Eukaryota > Metazoa > Chordata > Actinopteri > Gobiiformes > Gobiidae > Eucyclogobius > Eucyclogobius newberryi. The sequence goes on along the minus strand of NW_027315834.1, from coordinate 37,199,428 downwards.
ACATTAGTTTCTCTCATTAGTACTCTTTTCTTTCCTTCATGCCAATAATTTGACATTTCTCAAACACACTGACATTTTTTCCACGACCACGGGATTTGTCTTTCGACCTGGTTGTTTCAGAAATGAGAATACACACACTGCCTCAGTCGTGTATGAATACTGTGCTGAAAGATCATCACCTGCAGCAGTTCTCCAGGAGGAGGCTCGGACCTACTGTATTTGCTTAGTTTAATTTTTGTGTGTGCAGTTCCTTATTAAACATTGGTGCCTGAAATATTTTATTCCCACTTCTATTCGCCTTTTAAATCTAAAGTATAATGTAGTCGTAATGTCTTTTACCGAGTGCTATTTAACAACCTCAAAGCTCCATAATTTGTTATGTGTTTTTGTATTTTTGGCTGTGCTTTTTTTATTGCTCCAACTAATTGCCCCTGGTGGGATTAATAAAATCGTCTGAATCTGAACACCACATTTTATTCACTTGATATCTTTTAGTATGGTTTCGCATAGCATTAATGTGTCAAAGCTACTTGCACAAAACGGCACATTGTGCTGCTTAAACGGATGAGACGGCCCAATTGTCTTTGATTATACTACTATATAATGAGTCCTCCCTGGGATCTCTGTGCTCAATGGGAAACCTAATTTAACTAAAACTTTGTAATGAAACGCTGGCTGCTGCCCATTGCCATCTCTTTCCTCTGGTTATAGTATTACATTCAGTACAGTAGGGCTAGTATCCACTGGAAACAACAAGTCCTCTCACTCATTTGTGCCTGGATTATAAAGTCAAACGATAGCAGGGGATTGGAGCGTCTGGCTGATCTGTGGCAGGGATTCCAGACGCCCAAAGACGGGTACAAAGGCACTCGGGACAGTCTTTCATCTGCTGCCGCTGGGAGCAGGATTATTTTGGGTTTACGAATGAAGGCAGGGAAGGGATTCTCTTGCTTTTGTTCAAGAAACTTTTTATGCAAAGACAGCGACAGCCAATAGAAAAACCATGAAAGTCAAATTCTCGACAGAAAAAGGACTGGTTCCATTCGATATGAAGAATCTGAATGGTGGAATATATGTTACATCCACTGAAATAAACAAAAACAATAAGAAACAGATATTGTAGCAACTGAAATGTAAGAACGACAAAGCAAATCATTCAAATAGATATTTGTATACATTTGTTTTGTTATGTTTAATAGATTGTTTAGTATAAATATAGTGACTGTGTGAGTATCTCAATATGTACAGTGCATATAATTCACTGGTTTTGGCGATGTTTTGGCCCGAACACTTTTTTACGCGGGGTGGCTGCAGTGTGAAACGAGGAGCGAGAGGGTAGAGACATTTGTGCACAAAAAAGCAAAGTGCGTTTGTTTATTAGTGCGACGGATCGCATCGCATCTCTCGTCTTCCATAGATTTCCGTCTCTTCTGAGCCAGCTCGAACTGTCTTTCTCTGTCTTAATTTTGTCCCGCACACCGAGGAAACTATATTATGATAGATCCATGCGCTTAGACACAGGGAAACATGCTGCTCTCCTGGGACGAGACGACGAGGCTATGATTGATACGTGGCAGGACTAATCGGCTGTCCACGCCACGAGGAAATGAGACTCAGATTTGGTGCCAAAAAATCGTCCATTACGCCTTTAATATTTCGTTGCCACATTATTTGAGGTGTTATACTTGATCTGTAATAGATCTAGATTTTTCCAAAAGTTGTAGGAAAAGTCCAATTTTGTCCCATTCATGAATTTTTCCCCTGTAGCGATACTTGGTCAATTGGAGGATCTAGTTTCAATGCTAGTTTCCATGTGCAATCTTGTCTGGGCAAACATGAAGTCATGAAAACACTTGGACTCTTTAATTGAAAAGAAATAAGCCAGATGTGACTCTTTATTACTCTCCCTGTGTGATATGTTTGATAAGAGTTTTGCTTCTTTCCTTATCTTAAGCTTCATGTGTACTTTGTTTCTGTCCCCGCAGAGTGAGCGGCTGTGAATCCAGAGAGGTCTCCCCATCCCGATGGGAGACAAGATGGCTTCCAACCACACCATTCGCAGCTATTCCATCCTCCCATGTTTCATCTTCGTGGAGGTGAGTAGGTCGCTCGTTCATAAATCATGCTAAAACCCTGTGCATACATTCTACACAGACGCCATCTCTGCTTCTGAAATGTTCACAAAATGCTGTTACTTCGCCGAGCATCCTCTGGTAAATTATACACCGCAAACGTGTAGTGCCGGCGAGCGGAAAGCCTGTGCGAAAGTCGTGCCTTCCATATTTAATTACCGCGTCAGTTCAAAGTCCTTAATCAGAGCGATGTCTCCAGACACCTTCGCATTACTGTCTATGCGCGCTCGCGTTCTCTCTCTCCTCGTTCTCATGCTTGACTGGTTCAAACTCTTCTACATTCTATCTGAGTTTGTCTCACTCGACTGGCCAGCCTCTGAAAAACTTCAGTCCAAAGTGTATATGTCCTAGTTATAGAGGTCAAGCTTGAAGAAGATTTAGAAATAAGGCATATGAGATGATATTTGAGAGGTGTTGTACAGAATCCAATTATAGATATAAAGGATGCTGTGCTGAAGAACCGCAAGATGGATCCACACATTTGATATACTTTCAAGAGAACGTGACTAACTTGCTTTCATCATCTCAGTAACGTCTTGAACTGTTTCTTTAAAGAATGGGGACGAAAAACAAGTTAATTTGTCTGAGATTTGTTCTGTTTTGTTTACAACGCCACTATAGATGTCAAGGACTGGTGCGCTGCAGAGTCAAGCAGTTTTAATCAAGCAAAAATAATAAGCAAGGCAAGGCACTAGACTACAATTTGTACACAAAGTAATTCAAGATGCTTTGCTTTAAAATCACAATGCAACCTAATTGAGAGAAGAGTGCATATCACATGCTTTTAGTCATAATGCACAGCTGGACAGAACTGTTTTAGCCTTTGAACATTGTTGATACATTCTATTGTTTTAATGTGATGAGTGGGTGGGAGGGGGTTGGAAATGTAAAAGCACTTGCTTCGTCCATCCCCATTTCAAACCATGCATCTGTGTCTGTAATGTGTTATTATCTGTAGGTTTGAAAACATTGTCAGAGTAGAAGCCTGTCTCACATCTTCAGGAAGACTGTTCCAGATGTTAGCTGCATAAAACTGAAACGCAGATTCCCCATGTTTAGTCCTGACTCTGGCACCAGCAGGAGGCCGGTCCATGTTTAGTCCTGACTCTGGCACCAGCAGGAGGCCGGTCCGTGTTTAGTCCTGACTCTGGCACCAGCAGGAGGCCGGTCCGTGTTTAGTCCTGACTCTGGCACCAGCAGGAGGCCGGTCCATGTTTAGTCCTGACTCTGGCACCAGCAGGAGGCCGGTCCATGTTTAGTCCTGACTCTGGCACCAGCAGGAGGCCGGTCCATGTTTAGTCCTGACTCTGGCACCAGCAGGAGGCCGGTCCATGTTTAGTCCTGACTCTGGCACCAGCAGGAGGCCGGTCCATGTTTAGTCCTGACTCTGGCACCAGCAGGAGGCCGGTCCATGTTTAGTCCTGACTCTGGGCACCAGCAGGAGGCCGGTCCATGTTTAGTCCTGACTCTGGCACCAGCAGGAGGCCGGTCCATGTTTAGTCCTGACTCTGGCACCAGCAGGAGGCTGGTCCATGTTTAGTCCTGACTCTGGCACCAGCAGGAGGCCAGTCCATGTTTAGTCCTGACTCTGGCACCAGCAGGAGGCCGGTCCATGTTTAGTCCTGACTCTGGCACCAGCAGGAGGCCGGTCAATATTTAGTCCTGACTCTGGCACCAGCAGGAGGCCGGTCCATGTTTAGTCCTGACTCTGGCACCAGCAGGAGGCCGGTCCATGTTTAGTCCTGACTCTGGCACCAGCAGGAGGCCGGTCCATGTTTAGTCCTGACTCTGGCACCAGCAGGAGGCCGGTCCATGTTTAGTCCTGACTCTGTGCACCAGCAGGAGGCCGGTCCATGTTTAGTCCTGACTCTGGGCACCAGCAGGAGGCCGGTCCATGTTTAGTCCTGACTCTGGCACCAGCAGGAGGCCGGTCCATGTTTAGTCCTGACTCTGGCACCAGCAGGAGGCCGGTCCATGTTTAGTCCTGACTCTGGGCACCAGCAGGAGGACGGTCCATGTTTAGTCCTGACTCTGGCACCAGCAGGAGGACGGTCCATGTTTAGTCCTGACTCTGGCACCAGCAGGAGGCCGGTCCATGTTTAGTCCTGACTCTGGCACCAGCAGGAGGCCGGTCCATGTTTAGTCCTGACTCTGGCACCAGCAGGAGGCCGGTCCATGTTTAGTCCTGACTCTGGCACCAGCAGGAGGCCGGCCCATGTTTAGTCCTGACTCTGGCACCAGCAGGAGGCCGGTCCATGTTTAGTCCTGACTCTGTGCACCAGCAGGAGGCCGGTCCATGTTTAGTCCTGACTCTGTGCACCAGCAGGAGGCCGGTCCATGTTTAGTCCTGACTCTGGGCACCAGCAGGAGGCCGGTCCATGTTTAGTCCTGACTCTGGCACCAGCAGGAGGCCGGTCCATGTTTAGTCCTGACTCTGGCACCAGCAGGAGGCCGGTCCATGTTTAGTCCTGACTCTGGCACCAGCAGGAGGCCGGTCCATGTTTAGTCCTGACTCTGGCATCAGCAGGAGGCCGGTCCACGTTTAGTCCTGACTCTGGCACCAGCAGGAGGCCGGTCCATGTTTAGTCCTGACTCTGGCACCAGCAGGAGGACGGTCATGTCCGAGATGTACTTTGGTGCTAGGCCATGGAGAGACTTGTACACAAGCAGAGCTGCTTTATTTGAACGTCAAAGTTACTTAGTTGAATAGTGAAGGGAATTTGAGCCCTGTAATACGTCTAAATTAAATAACTAAATAGCTAAATTCAACCAGGATTTCGGAATCAACCCAGAGCCAAACAAGGTCATAAACAAGTCTGAATCTCTCCTTGTAGTACAATGCGGAATTGTCTTCAAAAGCTGTTCAATAATACAACAATTACAACTAATTCTGATAAATTATGTTCTTGCTCAAGAGTAACTTTTTACATCATACAGTACAGTTTACAATAAAATGAACCATTTGTCAAAACGTTCAATATTCTGTTAATTAATGAGCGTTATCTTGTCAGTAAATTGCTGCTCCATCTTCAGCTGAAAACCCTTCTGTAGAGCAGCCTGTTTTCCTGCTGATTGACTGGCTCTTTTTCAGCTCTAAAAATCAAACGGTAGATACAAGAATACAATGCAATAAACAATAATTTTTTTGTTTTTGTTTTGGCTTATAAACAGATGATGGATGGATTTTTTTTAATAAATTACTTTCTATAATACTTTTACAATTTGTAGTCCACTTAGGGACATGCTACAAACCACGCACTGTGCCGTTCTTGTCCTGCTTTAGTCCTGATCTATAATTCAGAATACATTCCAGATTTAGTCCCAGTTAAGTTTAGGGCTGTCAAAGTTAAGGCGTTAACTCATGCAATCAATCCCACCAAACTCAGTCTTTTAGATTACCCAGCGAGAGTTACCTGAGTGAAGGAGGAAGGTACAGCAGCAACGCTGATGTCACACATTCAATTTTACGCAGAAAATCCATCAGTCACTCAGAGACTCAGGTTTATGATCCAACTTTACTTTACTCCGTGAGGTAGAAAGCGTGCTCTGCGACGAGTGCTCGTGTGGGTCCAATATTTCCAGTTACACTCGCAAGCGACAATGAAGGGCCTTTAACCCCACTAAACCTGCTGTTTGGTCATGTACATTTACCTGAAACATGTGACCACAGAGATTCAACACGAAATACGATGTCTATACTGAAATTATAGCCAGTCGAGCTTTAAAATAATTCGATTTGTGAAATACTTTGTCTAAATGATACAAATCTGTTAAAGAAAATGGGCAAAAATACTTCAAATTAGACATTAACATAATCCCATTTAAATATTGACATTAAAAAATCATATACCATATTTTCTGGACTATAAGTCGCACTTTTTTTCATATTTTTGGCTGAGGTGCGATTTATACTTATATCTATACTTATATACTTATATGTATACTCCGGAGCGACTTATATGTGATATTATTTGTTATTTTCACACTTGTAACCACATTTCATACTCCAGTGCGACTTATCTGTTTTCTTCTTCTCTATTATGCATTTTTTGGTTGGTGCAACTTATAGTTTGGAAAATACGGTAATGTGATTAATCTAATACATATTTTTAATCGATTGACAGCACCAGTTAACATGGTGATGATTGTGCAGATGTGAACACACCCTAAAGCTCTATAAAACCACCATTTCCATATTTATATCCAGAAATAATTAATAAATCCATAGGCGCTAATCCATAGGAACTGTGTGGCTGTTATATTTTTGGACCTTACTGACATTGGCCCTATTAAGCAGATTATACACAAGTGCAGCAGAAGCAGACGTTTGAGCAGAAATAGAAACTGATAGAATAGAAACCAGATGATGAAGTGCCACTCAGCTGTAAACGCATATTATAGAAGCGTATGATATAAAAAAAAACATTGTCCGTTATCAATATTACAACATAAAAGCAGCTTATATTATTAAGTAGCGTAACTGTCAGCTGATGTCAGGCGATGCTGAGGTCAGAGGTCAAACGATGGGACAGAGAAGAATCAGTAAAGATGTCACAAGGCGAGCCATCCAAAACACAGCCTTACTTATAAATATAAAAGTTTCAGTAGTAACATTTATTTACTATATCTCTCGTGGTTGGTGTGAAAACTCTTTGTATGTTTACTATAATCTTTTTCCATTTCTTAAGCAGTTTGGAAATAAAACTTAAAATACCCGAGCCAGAGCTTGACATTTATTAGCATGAAAAATAGGTGTTTTTTACAGCGTATTTGAACACTCTCGCTCTGGAAGATTCTATGGATGATTTGGATATATAAAGACGTGGATGCATTAACAAAATATTTTGTGTTTAAAATGTCAGTCTATTGTCTACAACCTTTACCTAAAAAAAAAAGCATTTTCAAATCATCACCGTGCTCTCAATGTACTATCGAAATTGAGTTTTAAAATGTTATTATCGTGACAACACTAGTTAAAATACAACTTAAACATCTTCAGCCGGTCTCATTGGTCACAAACATAACGTTATATTTAGATTTGAAACTCAAAATTGAATCATATCTATCCTTTTTCCTTTAAAATCTCTCAAAATGCACGTGACGTTGGGATATTCTCACTTTCCCACGCACCAAAACGTTGCCCTAAATCTCATTTTTTGATCCTCAACTCTCGAGGTAGATTCCTGCAGATTAAAGCAGCTTGTTCTGCATCAGAACACTCTCCTAAAGACAGAAGAAGATTCCACATTTCTCTGTAGATGTTGCTGCCACCTCCACTGACTCATCTAAAGCCTGCGCTCTTTCTCTTCCCTTTCCTCTGTTTCTTTGATGTCTGCGTCAGCCCCATTTCTCACACGCTCCTCCCTCCTTCCCAGCTTTCCGCCCTCCATATTTCACAAACGCGTTCCCATTTCGGCTTTATTTTACGCTCCCTTGCATCATTCCGTCTTTGTGATCCGCTCTTTATTTTCTTGCATTGTTCTGCCGTCCTCCTTCTGTGTGCGATGGTGACTTGAGTGCGGTCACATGACTGGGCGAGCTCGGGAGCATCTGGGTTGGAGAGCGGAGCCAGAGGGCAGCTTGTTCACGCCGATATGTGGATAATTCAGTCGTATCCGAGTGCACTTGATCACGTTCGGTTTGAGTGTATTCTGAGCTGCGGGATGCAAGATTTCATTTGAAATATAAAACAAAAGCGTATGAAAACATAGGCGTCACAATGATGACTATATAGACAGAGTGAACAATGATTTTCAGGCGGTCAATATTTATCTTGTGCTTTTATTGCACTAGCAGCGACCTTATTTGTGAGTTTTTTGTAGTGTGTTAATATTTGAGCTGTAACGGGTTGAATAATTACCACATCTACAGTACACATATCACGCTTTTACACATTTTACATTGTCGTTCTTTTCTTTGTCATTTATTTCTTCATTAAATTTTTGTAAGTTCGTGTTTTTTAATTTTGTTTCCAATATTTATTAAACAATTTACTTCAAAATGTGTTATTGTAAAATACCTGCGAAAATGGCTTATTGTGAAAAGAGGTCAAAAGCAAAATGCATCAAAACTGAACATTTTTAAATTGCTTGGCAGTTTTTAGCTTTGATAAGTGCTACTTACATTTACTGAAATGTAACCCTTGTGCTGCGCTAAATAGGCCTAGAACCATTTAGAAATCTGTATATTCTGTGCTTTTAAGGTGTTTTCACACTGTTGCAATACAAGTACATTTATAACACCATCTTTGTCAGGAAATATGTTTCATTTAATGTGAGAATAGAAATAACTTGGACACAGTACAGCTCCTGAAATATCCTTCTTATCTTGTAAATAAGTGATTGAAAATTCAGAATAACTGTGAATAATTGTGTTTTATTGTTCACGTGTAAACGGAGATCACTAAAGGTGCCAGACTATTACAGGGAACATGTAAACAAGAGAGAGGAGCCTGCACACTTACTCTAAAACTGCATTTAGTCCACAATGTTTCTTTTTCTTTGTCGCAGTCGAACTCACAACACTGCGGCCAGCTGCACTTGGAGCCTGGCATAATGCGTGCTGTGCCTTAACCACTAAGCCACCGGGCAGCACTAGTCGACTACGTTTCTATCCAACTGGAGCTTCGTCGGGTCATTTTATTGTTCATTTAGTTTGTTTAAGCTTTTTGTGCATCACAGCTTTATGTGCTACTTTACAGCGCTCAAAAGGAATAGCATGAATAAAAAAATACTTTTGTTTGCCTTTATTAAATATTTAAATGCCCTTATTTCAAAGCCAGTTAGACCCACTTTCAGCCTCTGTTGCTGTATGAACGGGAGAAAGAGGGACTGGGTGCTTCCTCTGACTAAATAGGGACTGGGGATGATAGGGACTTAGTTCTTGGGACTGTTAACCCTCAAAGTGCGTGTTTGTGTCGTAACATTGGTGACTGGAAGTTTCACCGCTCAACATTCCCTCACCGGTTAAACCATTAGCTCGGGGAAATGTATGTTTGTCACATGATTAACCACAGACAAATGTTTATAGATTTTTTTTATTATTTAATACAACATCAAATTAACAAATTGAGGTTGAACACTACAACCTGCCTTTAGCTGGCGCCATAAAGGTGATTTCTCCAAGGTGTGGACCGGATAAGTCTTTTTGAGTAATGTCTCCTACAGAAGATGCCAACTCATGGAACACACTTTAAAAAAAAAAATGTAATCGTGAAAGACGTGTTAATATATATAGGTTATAGGTATTATAGGTTTGAGAGACGAGTTATGAGACGGGAGACTCAGAGGACGTGTGGGCCGGTGCTAAATCATAAAAAAGAGGAAGAGAAGGTGCAGAAATGATGGAGCATTAATTATGGACGAGTGGCGGAGGTGAGCAGAGAAGAACGGGGAGAATGAGCGCTGCTGCACGCTGTGTCTTCTCCTCTGGGACCTTATGTAACACGGAGCTCCCGGCTGCAATTAATATACAGTAACTAGGACTACGCCAGCCTGCTGTAGTCAGATAAGATGGCTTTTCATACGTGGTGTTTCAAAGACGACGGTTCTTCTTCACTACAGAGTCTGTGTGATGCATGTGAAGTGCTTGCGGTAGATCCTCATTTCAGATTAAGGTAGTTTATTGTTCTCAAAAGTAGAAAGTAGGGCTGGGCGATAAAAAGTATTAACAAAAGTATTATTCATGTCGGATCAATCTGGATTTGTTTTGTATTAGATCTCGTTTTTGTCTGTTCAAAAGCAATTACAATGGCTTTCAAGATCGATTTCATGAACATAAACAAGATAGAGCACAATATTAGTCAGATTTTTACTGACAAAGGATTGGCTTTGGACCTCTGTGTTAAAAACCCCATGTGTTGATCGTTAATTTGAAATGATTTCATCCTGATTCGATTAAAATTGCCCTACTCAACAAGACAATATCATCTACTGAAAGACTATATTGACTTGTGGCTGTAGCACTTGGAAGATTTAATACATTTAAGAATAGATTTCACAATGTTTTGGAGATTAAAAAGCATTTAAAGATTGTTGTTAGAGTTTTTGACCGATAAATATTACTCATTTTTTATTCTTATTTTATTTTATCAACGACATCATTTGACAGAAAGATGAACTGACAAACTATTACAAAAATCCAATGTATTTCAGATCACTTTGTAGAGGTCTAAACTACAGAAAAGCTTTCCTATAAAAAGGCAGGATATTTTTATTCTTTGCAGATTATCTATAAATAATTGCAGCCTTTGCGAGATGATAATTGTACCAAACTCAAATTGTGATTTTAATTCTATTGTGACACATTGTGCTGCTCTAATCCTAAGTAAGTAAATCTGAATAGGTTTATCTTTTGAACGTTTTTGTGTGTTCAACATATGATACGTAGATTTGAATAAACCTGGAGAATTCTATACTTCTGCAGCTTGACACATCTTAATTGAACCTGCAAGTCATTTTTTGTATGTTTGTATGTATTTTGGTCTGTAATTATTACTTTATTCCAAGAGTTTTATAAAAAAGACAAAAACAAACACGATAAATATGACTGAGAAACAGCTCCACTACATTCAAATCAATAAAAAATGTAGCTACAAACCTTAATAGCAAAATATATATACAAACTATTGATACGTCCTTTTTATGGATGAAAGAGGAGAAAAAAGATATGGGAGGGACCGTGTCAAATTTAAAATAATACGAGATGGCGTGAGGCTGGGGCACGGAGCAACTAATGAACTGTTTTATTACGATGAAAGAAGCTGCCGTCGATTATGAACAAAGCGTGGCCTAGATATATCAGCGCACAGAGTAGAGGATGATTCTGTTTCTACAGCGCGTGACATGGCCCAGGTCAGAACGCCACAGTCTGGAACAGGCAAGCGTCGCCTCTGCTACGTAAACACAAACAGTGCAACTCGTAACAGAACCCGAAACGCCATCTTTGTTTTGCATTTGTGTCGTTCCGCCGTCAATTTGTTGAAAAAGAATCATCTCAAAGCTCGATCCGTGCCATTGTTCATGGTTCAAACTGAAAGTATAAAGAACAAATAATGATCAATCCTTGTTTTTCCTGCCTAAACAGACCTTTTTTATTCCCTGAACTGCTTTATATCTACCACATCTGTTCAGTAAATGTATTATGATGCGAAAGAAAGAAGAAGTAATCGACTAAATTACTGTAAATAAGGTGATACATGAGTCAAACGCTGATCGAGCTACTGTCGCCTACACTGTTTGAGATTTTACATTCTTTATTGTCCCCATAGTCAAATGTGTCCTCTGCATTGTAGCTGTTCTGCTCATGTTGTAAGCCTGTTGTCCTTCTCCAGAGTTTATCATTTTTGAGTCGAGAAGTGGAGCACCCAAAAAGAAACCCATCCAGACACTAAGAGGACATTCAAACTCCGCTCTATGGGCATGTTCACACAGTTGAAGCACTAAGTAGGATTTCTTTGTGAAGATGTGAATGCAACACACGCTGATCGACTTAAAATCCCGGTCTCGGTGCCTCAGGCTTGCAGAGCAGACTGGGAAAACAGACTAAAAAGCACAGACGAAGAGACAAGTAGACGAAGTTTAGAAAAGTGCAAAAGAAATGAGGTGAATGTATCAAAAAGAATTTCAAAAGTTTGCTTCTCTGTATTCAATGTCGCTGCTCAAAACTTCAAATTTAACCCAAAAAAGTTTTTAAAGTCTGCCTTCATTTCTTCTTGTTTCGATCAACACTCCTCGTAGCGCACACTACCCCCTCCTGGTCAGTTGTGGTACTGTGTGAACATGAACCAGATCGATGACAACAGATTTTCTCGTGAAGCGCGCCGAATCCAGACGAATAAGTGTGAATACCTGGCATGCTCTGGGAATCAAACCAGATATCACCTTGATGTACGGCATTGGTTCTCAAAGAGGGCTTTGCATGGCACAGAGCGGGGCTCACGAGAAAAAACTTTAAACTGTATTTAAGCTGGAAATTGAAAATTGTCGACGAACTAACACTTAATAATCAAACCAGATTTAACATATTTACAACTAAAAAATATTACTCTTAGGCTGCCCCAAATAAATTGTCTGTTTGCTGTAACCCGACCCACCATTTTTCCAGTGGGTAGGTAGGTAGGTAAATAATATTTTTTTTTAAACTTTGAAGGCAAAAAAAATATCCAAAATGAATTGTATGTTTGGTGTAACCCTACCAACATTTTTTCAAGCGGGTAGGTAGGAAGTCAATTTTTTTTTTTTTTTAACTTTAAAACATAAGAAAATCCAAATTTGTAAATAGAATAGAATGATAATTTGCCTATGAAATTAAGGTAATATTATCATTTATCAAAAGAGATGCTACCATAAATGTGCAAAACAAAAAAATGAATAAGTCCACCCAATAAACTATTTTTGTACAGGACAAATTATTTTATTTTTTGGTCATTTTCATGTCGTAGAATCGTCGAGGTCTTGGTCATCATATATGACAAATTCTGCATATTTCAGCCCACTGTCAAATCCGTTTTTTTCTATTCTGACAGTGACACGCAGTGACCTTCAGAGGTCAAGCTTCAACAGACAATGACTTAAACGTTCTCCGCTCGTGTTGAGTTTCATTTTCATTCCTTTTTCGGCTTTGTAATATTTTTAGCGAGTTCAAGTGATACAAAATTATTCAACACGGCGCTTTTTTTGAAAAAACGGTCGGTGAGTCGGCGAAATATAAGAAGAATAAAAGAATTTGGCACAATTTTGACAAAATGTTGAAATGTTTTTTTCAGTCTGCTATAATTTTGACGGCTCGGTCGGGTTACGGCAAACAGACATATTATTTTGCTCTGCCTTACATGGGTATTTTGGTGTTCCCCTCCTGAAAAGTTTGTGAAACACCAAGTAATACAAGCGCTAACATTACTCCAACGATGATACTAAGCCAACAGTACTATTTATATTGAGAAAAATCCCAAAAGAAACGACGTACAGTTCTTCTCTACCACAGAAGGATACATGCTTTTCACGTCTTCTAAGGCCGCCGTGAAATATGGCGATACGTTCAATTCTTAGCGGGGCGGATTGCTGTGCTGGAATATATTGCTAAAGAGCTCAACTTCAGCCGTCAAAGGACACAGATAATAGCACGCTGCGGTGACTTTCTACTGGGCTTCTGTGACAGGCGCGTTGTCAGTCTGTCCTTCACACCACGGAGCGGCTCCAGGCACCGGCGTTATAATGGAGCATTAACTTATGCCTTACCCAGAATAAGACACACTTGGCCAGCTGCCGAAATGTGACAAGGACCAGCTCATGTTAGGTTACCGAAATAGACTTTAAGGATGGAGTTCTCAAAATACTCTATAATACGCGTGAGAAACCGCATTGCGTACAACGAGAGTAGTATTATAGTATATTGGTTTTGTGTAGGGCTTTTGTAAACTCGGGAATTAATGCGTATCGAGATTGATGTTGTTGCCATTTGTCAGTAATGAAGATTGTGTCTTCTTAATCAAGGCAAGGTAAGTTTATTTGTAGAGCACATTTCATACACAAGGTAATTCAAAGTGCTTCACACAGCAGGAAAAATGCATTAAAATCACAAAGAAATTACAGAAATACAATAAAATTAACTAATTAAAAACAATTTAAGTCATAAAAGAGAAGAGTGCAAAGAAAAATCCTTTCAGTCATATGCACAGCTAAACAAAACTGTTTTAAGTTTAGATTTAAACATTGTCAGAGTAGAAGCCTTTCTCACATCTTCAGGAAGACTGTTCCAGATTTTAGCTGCATAAAACTGAAACGCAGATTCCCCATATTTAGTCCTGACTCTGGGCACCAGCAGGAGGCCGGTCCATGTTTAGTCCTGACTCTGGCACCAGCAGGAGGCCGTCTGGCACCAGCAGGAGGCCGGTCCATGTTTAGTCCTGACTCTGGCACCAGCAGGAGGCTGATCCATGTTTAGTCCTGACTCTGGCACCAGCAGGAGGCTGATCCATGTTTAGTCCTGACCCTGGCACCAGCAGGAGGCCGTCTGGCACCAGCAGGAGGCCGGTCCATGTTTAGTCCTGACTCTGGCACCAGCAGGAGGCCGGTCCATGTTTAGTCCTGACTCTGGCACCAGCAGGAGGCCGGTTCATGTTTAGTCCTGACTCTGGCACCAACAGGAGGCCGGTCCATGTTTAGTCCTGACTCTGGCACCAGCAGGAGGCCGGTCCATGTTTAGTCCTGACTCTGGCACCAGCAGGAGGCCGGTCCCTGAGGTCCTCTGAGTCCGAGATGGTTGATGTGGCACCAACATGTCCAAGATGTACTTTGGTGCTAGGCCATGGAGAGACTTGTACACAAGCAGAGCTGCTTTAAAGTCTGTTCTCTGAGCCACAGGAGCCAGTGGTCAAATCAAAGGTGTAAAGAGAAACTTCTGTCAGGAAAAAACATGGAGGCAGAGTTCATGATTTGGAGGAATATTTGACCATTTCCTGTTTTCAAATGGCAAGTGTTAAAACGTCTATCTTTGTTTGAATTCAGGAAATATTGAACGCCGTTTTATGTGCAGCGCTGCCATTAAACAAACCATCTGAGCCACTTTCCCCCTCTAACAATAACTGCCTCTCTATGAAAACAAATACTGCTGCTACTCCACTTACAGCCCTAAACCTAATGATTTAGGCAGCCCATTTGTACAGCCAACTACTACTTGCACTCCTTTATTCTCTATCCCGTTTGGGCTGATAATTTGTCAATAGCACAAAATAGTAGTAGTTCTGGAATATACTCTGAAACCTTATAACAAGTCGATATAATCCCTCATTGGTCCAAAGCCTGTGAGGGAGAGTTTGGCAGAGAACAATAGGCAAGGCAAGTTTATTTGTAGAGCACAAGTTGTAAACAAAGTAACTCAAAGTGGTTTACCTGGGAAAAGATGCATTAAATCTACAATACAAACAGGTAAAAACATAAATAATCATTATAACATTTACTTTAAAAGTGAAGAGTGTGATAAAATCCTTTCAGTCATAAAGTTTAAAGTGTAACAACCTGAAACTACTCTAGTATAGGGCAAGTAAACAAGTGCAGGACAAGTAAACAAGTCCAAGACAAATAAACAAGTGCAGGACAAGTAAACAAGTCCACGACAAGTAAACAAGTCCAGGACAAGTAAACAAGTATAGGGCAGGTAAACAAGTATAGGACAAGTCCAGGACAAGTAAACAAGTATAGGGCAAGTAAACAAGTATAGGGCAAGTAAACAAGTATAGGACGAGTAAACAAGTCCAGGACAAGTAAACAAGTATAGGGCAAGTAAACAAGTGCAGGACAAGTTAACAAGTGCAGGACAAGTAAACAAGTCCAAGACAAATAAACACGTGCAGGACAAGTAAACAAGTGCAGGACAAGTAAACAAGTCCAAGACAAATAAACAAGTGCAGGACAAGTAAACAAGTCCACGACAAGTAAACAAGTCCAGGACAAGTAAACAAGTATAGGGCAGGTAAACAAGTATAGGACAAGTCCAGGACAAGTAAACAAGTATAGGGCAAGTAAACAAGTATAGGGCAAGTAAACAAGTATAGGACAAGTAAACAAGTCCAGGACAAGTAAACAAGTATAGGGCAAGTAAACAAGTGCAGGACAAGTTAACAAGTGCAGGACAAGTAAACAAGTCCAAGACAAATAAACACGTGCAGGACAAGTAAACAAGTGCAGGACAAGTAAACAAGTCCAAGACAAATAAACAAGTGCAGGACAAGTAAACAAGTCCACGACAAGTAAACAAGTCCAGGACAAGTAAACAAGTATAGGGCAAGTAAACAAGTATAGGACAAGTAAATAAGTCCAGGACAAGTAAACAAGTCCAGGACAAGTAAACAAGTATAGGGCAAGTAAACAAGTATAGGCCAAGTAAACAAGTATAGGGCAAGTAAACAAGTATAGGACAAGTAAACAAGTCCAGGACAAGTAAACAAGTATAGGGCAAGTAAACAAGTCCAGGACAAGTAAACAAGTATAGGGCAAGAAAACAAGTCCAGGACAAGTAAACAAGTATAGGGCAAGTTTAAGGGTATAACTGGGACAGATAAATATACTATATAAAAAGCTTAGCACTTGTTCAGCGGAAACACACTTTATTTTAACTAGTCTCTTATATTTAGTAGCTTATTTTGGCGGGACTGGGGTCACTTGTTTTCAAAGGCTTGGTTGCTGAAAATCTGGCCTCAGAACAGTACCTTCAGATTGAATGTACCAATTATACAACAACAATACTGGGGAGGTAACGTTTAGTCCACATTTGTGCTTGGCAACAGAATATAGTAACGTCAGCTATATGTATGTGTGCAGTACAGTAAAAGGCATACTCTTTGCTAGCCATTCCCAAAACTAAACGCATTTTTCCAACCGTTTTTACCGTCTTCACTTTTTTTTCACATTTCAGGCCAAAACTCCATAGATAACACCACAATAAAAGAGTGCGTTTGGAATTATGTGCGTTAGCATAAGCCAAACATGTTGAAACGTCCTCTGCGGCTCCTGCTTGGGTCATTTGCGATGGCGCTCATGATGTGGTATTGCTCGCTGCTTGTTTGTTTATGGTGCTCTGTGAGTAATGTCTTTGAGCTGAGTGATAGTGATAGAGAAAATTGTGCTCCGACTTTATATATATTTCCAATAAAAACAAAGGTTATTACAGAGACGAAATGGCCCTGAACTTGCTCAAGGGCAGACTGATTGATCCATCCCAATCCTATAATTTGAAAAAAAGAAAAAAGGAGAAGTTAATGAAAAAGTGGCTTCAGTTTAGTCGTAATTGACATGGAGTATATTTAATGCAAGTAAACGTTGTGAGTAAATGAACGTTTGAGTGTGGAAGTTTGTGTGAACGCTGTTTATCCAGCATTTTCCTTTTGAACGTGATATCCAATGCCACGGTGAGGATTACTCAGCGTTTCAGAAGCAGCGAGCTTTACATATTTTAAGGCTTGAGAATGCTTTTTTATCCAATTAGCCAGCAGGATATACAGATTTTTGGCAGCGAGATCAAGACGGCTACATACAGTATATATGGGATTAGCCTTGATACCGCAATGCCAAGGAATAGGCTCGAAGTTTGTCCAAGTTTCTCCTGTTTACTTGGAAAATTTGTATTGTTTCAAGATAGAGGGTTGTGGGGCCGTTGCCTTAGCCATGAATCATTTATAACAAAATATACAGTTTGAATGGCTTGTTTTGGCCTGGTTTATGGTGCATATCTCTGTAATTACTGGGCCTATCTGCATGAAACAAAAACCGACACAAGGACATCTTCTCTGTCAGTATCAAATCAAATCAAATCAATTTATTTTTGTAAGGCCCAAAATCACAACAACAGTTGCCTCTGAGGGCCACAGGGAGAAATGAATCAACAATGTCTGTGGTGGCGATGGAGTCAGACAATGTCTGTGGTGGCGATGAAGTCAGACAATGTCTGTGGTGGCGAGGGACGATGTCCCAGGGTCCTCTGTCCTTAGACTCTCCTTCTCGGCCAGGAAAAACTACAAAAAAACCTCTTTGGGAAAAAAGCGTAGAAACCTGGAGGAGTTCCAGTGAAGGAGAGATCCGACTCTCACAGACGGACAGACGGACACGAGGAGACTGGAGCTGGACCCACTCTTCAGGCAGAAGAGGGACCGTCTGAGTCGAGCTGGACCCACTCTTCAGGCAGAAGAGGGACCGTCTGAGTCGAGCTGGACCCACTCTTCAGGCAGAAGAGGGACCGTCGGAGGCGAGCTGGACCCACTCTTCAGGCAGATGAGGGACCGTCGGAGGCGAGCTGGACCCACTCTTCAGGCAGAAGAGGGACCGACTGAGGCGAACTGGAGCCACTCTTCAGGCAGATGAGGGACCGTCCACACAGGGCAGGGACCACTTCACCAGGGGAGGGGCATCTGGGTCCACAGGTCCTCAGGAGTGAGAGAAAGAAAAGAAGGCGGTGAACAGTTTGCAAGTGGAATCAAAAAATAAATATTGTTTGATAGCATAAGTAGTCAGAAGAAGAAGAGGATAGTGCTCAAGCTGTCATACTTCCCCCAACACAGTTACTCCTAGGGCAGCGTAGCTGAAGCTGTGGGTTTATCTTTCTGTTCCTAACTACTCTGACCATAAGCGATTTCGAAGAGGAACGTTTTAAGCCTGGACTTAAATGAAGAGACTGTGTCAGCATATTTAACATGGGTCGGGAGCTGATTCCATAACACAGGAGCTTGGTAGCTAAACGCTCTACCTCCTACAGTACTTTTAGAGACTCTTGGCACCACCAGAAGGCCAGCATTCTGAGAGCGAAGAGCTCTGTTTGGATGATATGGTTCTATAGCATCTTTGAGGTAGGATGGGGCCATGTCATTTATGGCTTTGTAGGTCAAGAGTAGAATTTTGAATTTGATTCTAGACTCGACGGGGAGCCAGTGAAGAGACTTCAGCACTGGCGTAATATGCTCTCTTCTTTTTGTTCCTGTTAGTAATCTTGCTGCTGCATTTTGAACCAGTTGAAAGCTTTTTATGGAGCTTTTAGGACACGCTGCAAGCAGGGAGTTACAGTAGTCTAATCTAGTCGTTACAAATGCATGGATAAGTTTTTCGGCATCACTTTTAGGCAGGATTCTTCTGATTTT